>NC_056747.1:458940310-459075310 GCF_019279795.1 Protopterus annectens | reverse complement strand
CTGGGTCAATATGGTGCAATGAGGATTACTGTCATCTTCAACCTTCTGGCTTTCTGAAGAAATTTGGGAATCAGTGGAATTGGGGGAAGGCATATAGAAGTCCAGGGGGTCAGTCGTGAATCAGAGCATCCCTCTGGGTTTGCCCCTCTGAGAGAATCAGGACAAAGTAATTGCTGCATTTGTTGTTGATGGGTGAAGCAAAAAGACTGCAGCAAGGCTAGCCCCATGTGCGAAAAATATTTTCCATGACATTTTGGTTGCGGGACCACTCACATGGCATGAGAATGGCTCTGCTCAGCTTGTTCACTATGACAGTGAATTTCCTCGGAATATGCATTGTTATCAGAAAGCAGTTGGATGAGATAGCCCATTGCTCAGTGCCTCCCAACAGAGAGGGTATCATCTAATTCCTCCTCGCTTGTTTACCTACCATACTATTGACATGTTGTCTGACTGAATCGCTACCATCCCTAGAGAAAGATCAGACTGGAATACCTGCAATGCTAAGAGCACCACCCTCATCTCTAGAAATTTTATGTGGAGCTTGGCCTCGTTTACAGACCAGGTACCTTGGACAGCCTTCCCCAGATAATGCCCCCCACTCCCTCTGGGAAGCATCCGTGGTTATTGTGGCCTGTGGTAGGGGGGGGAACAAAAGGTTGACCCTGTGTCAGCTGTTATGAGTGAATCCACCATGAGACATCCTTTTTGCAAATGTCGGTTATGAGGATCTGATGAGACACTGGATGATGAATTATTGACCATTGAGAGGCTAGATGCCATTGTAAAATTCGCATGTGAAACCTGGCTAGTAGAACCAACACCACAGCAGCAGCGATAGAGCCCAAGGCCTGTGGAATAAGATGGGCAGCTATCCTTTTGCCTTTGATTAACCTTGTGGTCTGCCTTTGGATTGTTAATACTCTGGAAGGGGGTAACGTGGCAATCATCTGATGTGTGTACAACAGGGCTCCTATAAATTCAATTGTTTTAGTGGGTTCCAGATGAGATTTTTGATGATTTATGGTTATATCTAGTTCCAAACAAAGCTGAAGAACAGAGTCTCTTGTGTGAACTAGTAGATGCCTAGTTGGGGAGGAAATGAGCCAATCTTTTAAGTATGGAAACACCCAGAATCCTTGTCATCTCAGATGAGCAGCAACCACTGCCATACATTTGGCAAACACTCTGGGAGTGGTAGTGAGACCAAAGGGCAGTGCTCTGAACTGGTAATGATTGGCTCCTAACCGGAAGTGTAGGTAACTTCTGTCCATTTTTATGTGGTAGTACGCATCCTGAAGATCTGCTGAGCGCATCCAATTGTACTTTTCCAGGAAAGGAAGTATGGACAGAATCATTACCATTTGGAACTTGCTGCTATGGACTGATTTGTTCAGTTTGCTGAAATCCAGAATTGGTTTTCATTCCCTGTTTTCACTGGAGCTAAAAAGAACCTTGAGAAAGTTCTGAATCCTCTCTGGTCTGGGGAGACCTCTTGGATGACTCTTTTTCTGGTCTGGGGAGACCTCTTGGGTGACTCTTTTTCTAGCACTTTTTGAACTCGCGAGACTGCTTGATGCATTTGACTAAGTGGAGTGTCTGGGATTTTGTTGTTGTGAAAAGGGAATTTAGTAACCCCTGGATATGATCCTCTGCACCCCCCACACCAGAAGTTATCTATTACCAGGCTCTCCAGTGCAGGGATAGATGACCCCCAATTGTCTCCAGAGGTGGGCCATCAGGCCTCCTTTCAGGAGCACTGAAAAGGTTTCCTGAAAAACGGTTCCCGTGAACCTTGGTTCTGCGGACCTCCTCTGCTACAAGGGCGATGTCTTCCATTATTGTTTCCCCTTCTGCCTCTGGGGGGAAAACTCTCCATGTGTACCCTGGTAAGACCCTTGAGACTTTTTGAACCAAATTTTTCCAATACTTCTCTGCCCTTTGGGATAGGGTCTCTGAGGAGCTGAAAAAACATATGCCCACAGCAGAAAGGGTCTTACTGTATGAAGAAATATGAAGAAAAATTATAACCTGACACCAAAAGCTAGCTGGAAAGAACACGTCTTCGTGAAGTGGCAAACAAGATCAGAGGTATTGGGGAGAGAGGCATTGTGGGCAAGGAGGGGTTCCCAAGAGCATTTTGGTTGCCATGAGCTTGCCAATAGCAGAGTCAAATCAATAGGCTCTGATCCTAACCCCACATGTGAGGAAGAGATGAAAAATTGACAATAACAGATCAGGTAACATGCATCAGCTCCCAGGTATATGTGATACCAACAGACATCCTTGACAAAGCCACAATGTGTGGACCAAACATCCCCTAAAGAAAAAGATCAGTAATGTACTCTTTCCTAGAGCAAATATGAGCATAAAATACTTTCCCTGATAAAGTTAAGGAGCCAACACAGTATGCACTTACAGTACTATGTGATTGTGCTTCCCTTATGACCACTGTCCAGGCACAGACATTAGCAGACCATTGTCACTGCAGGGCATTATAACAATACCTGCACTGTTTCCCCTGACGAGGGGAAGCCAGTGGCAGAGGACAATTCCTCAGACAGGTCATGCCAGGCATAGCAGTCATAGAAATTCACAGGGGATTCCAGTAGCCATTTCCTATATTGATAGTGAAGATAAAACTCTCCTTCATGTGTCATACAGGTGATCTTCTTTGGGCTCTAGAAAAAAATGGTTATTGCAATGAAAACAGTTATTAAATGATGGCAAGTTGATAAGATATAATAAAAAGGCATGTAAACCACTCTTCTCACTGTGACTCTGGAATGTACTTGGTGCACCTTGTATTGCAAAAATATGAGAGGTGTATACAAACATACAGCAATAGGATTTCTGGTGTATGTATCAATCTGCACTTCATGTAGTGGATGCATAGCATAAAGTGATTCACTGTCACTGATGCCACCTGGCCTCTTTTGCATACATGTCACTTAATCAAGTATATAATGAGGTAGACAGTGACTTTGTTGCCATTCTGTACACCAAGTCACACGCAATTAGATTACAGGGTCCAGAGCTGTAGTGTGAAAAAGTGGAGCATTCAGATGACAAATTGAAGGATAAACATTGTTCTGATATTGCGTGGTAAGCTGTACCCTTCCTACCAATGTGGTACTGTGAGTGTAGTTATCACATACATACCTACTTTATGTAAAGACTGTACTTGCATGTGCTGTGATCAAATATTACTTGAGTAATAGGGCTATCCACAGTATCTGCTCAACCTGTCTCTGTACATTTTTGTACATTTACAGAAAATTTACTCCCTGTGTACCTTACAGAGGTACTGTGAACAGCAGTAGCCAGTACCCAACAGCCATTAATATCTTCCCCTTGCATCAGTATAGGTATTGAACTTTCTCAGAGTAGCATCCTGCCTTCGCCCAGAATGATACCACAGTATAAGGACAAAATGATTGACTTCAACAATTGGCTAAGCTTCTGGTGTCATTCAAAGGGGATCCAGTATTTGTCTGCCTGGGAAGACATGATCGACAAACCACGATGCTTTGCCAGAGATGGTCTGCACCTGTCACCCCTGGGATTCAGGTTACTGGCTAAAGCTCTTGCCACCCCTATAGTGCCTTTTTTAGGCAAGGTTCAAAGGATAACACCACCACTGTAACAGATACAAGCATGCAAAATCTGAAGGTAATGCTACTCAATGCTAGAAGTCAAAACCTCAAAATGCACTCTCTCGAGGCACTCCTAAAAATGGAGAACATCGATATCTGTGCAGTAACTGAGACCTGGTTCAAGGCTCCAGAGAGCACCCTGCAATACCAGGCTACAATTCTTACCACACCTTTCGGCCACAAAACCAAGACCGAAACACTAAAGGTGGAGGAGTGTCCATATTCACCAAGGATATTCACACCTCCAGGCTAGTTGCCCAACACAATGCATCTGAAATTCTCCAGGTGCAACTAACACTAGGTAAGACTGCAATCCAAATTGTAGCTTGCTGCAGATCCCCCACAATGCCCCATGATTCTCACTACACCTTTCTAAACAAACTGGAAAATATTAAGATACAACCAAACACCCTAATACTGGGTGATTTCAACTACCCTGCCATTAACTGGGAAAACTATTCGGGTACCAACTCCTTTTCTCAAAGGTTCTTGGAATTCATAAATTCCAATGCCCTGGATCAACTAATTCATTGTCCCACCAGGGACTCCAATATCCCAGACCTGGTCATTACCAACATGGGAGATAGATGCTCCACACCAGTGCTCATCCCCTCATTGGTCAGGTCTGACCATAAGCAAATCACCCTTGAAATCCACATCCCACCCCCACCCCCCAGTAAGGAAACATCCTTAAAAAACTTCTCCAAAGCCAACTTCATGCTACTGAAGTCAGAAGTGACAAACTTCACGACACCCACGCAGACGGGATCTGGAAGTTCGATTGCAGAATCCTACACTAAGGCACTGTATGAGCACATCCACTCATGCATGAATTGTGCCATCCCAAATAGATCCCGGATGCTCTTCTCCAAAAAAAGGAAGCCAATCTGATGATCCCTTGCTATAAACAAACTATACAACAGAAGGAAGAAACTGTTGCAGAAAAGAGGAAAATCCCAGGATGCAAAAAACTCCCTCACCAGCCTCAGTAAGAAACTGAGATCCCTCATAAAATCCTCAAAATCTAGTTGGGAAAATAAAATTGCCAAAGATTCCAAAGACAACCACAAGGCATTTTATGGTTACGTCAAGAATCTAAATGGCAATGCTCAGATCTCCTCTGAGCTACAACAGGATGGCATTAAATATACTGATCTCAAGGATATTGCCAATATCCTGGCAGATCGATTTAGTGCCAACTTCACCCCCCTGTCACCCCCTAAAGGGTCCATCTCAATACCAAAAGATTGCCAAATTCCGGTAATCATGGCCACACAGGTAGAAACCGCACTCTCCAAAGCTAAAAATACAGCATCCATGGGACCCGATGACATCCCAGGCTGTGTACTACATGAACTACAAAATGAACTGGCACCTCACCTAAGTGTCACATTTAATCATAGCCTCACCTCAGGCTTTGTGCCTACTGAGTGGTGCACATCTACAGTTATCCTTCTCCACAAGGGAGGATCCACCTTGGATCCCAGGAACTACTGTCCCATCAGTCTGACAAGCCTGATCTGCAAGGGCATGGAACGCATCATCATGGAACTTATAAACAAAGACATTGGCAACCTTCAAACACTGGACCCCACCCAGTTTGGGTTTGTGAGGAGCCGATCTTGTCTCCTGAATCTGATTGACTTCTTTGAATCGGTCTCCAGAGCTTTGGACGAGGGTAAGGCAATCCACACAGCCTATCTGGACCTTGCCAAGACCTTCTACACCATACCCCACTCTGGAATCATAGATAAACTTACTAAGCTGGGCATAAATCCCTATGTCACTCGATGGGTTGCCAACTGGCTTACTGACAGAACCCAGACTGTAAAAGTAGCCGACTCCAAATCCAGGTCCAGACAAGTGACAAGTGGTGTACCTCAGGGTTCAGTCCTGGGACCACTCTTGTTTGGCATCTACTTCTCTGAAGTACAGACTAACACTAAGGGACTCTGGCTAACAAAGTTCGCAGATGACTGCAAACTGGGAGCCATTATTGAATCCCCAAATGATGTGGATATTCTACAAAAGGGCCTTAAAGAAACAGATGCCTGGTGCCAGAGCCATGGGCTCAAGCTTAATGCCAAGAAATGTATAGTTATCCCCTTTGGAAAAACACGTGTACCCATGAATTACCACATAGGTGGCAGGAGACTAAACATTGAAAGTGTGATGAGAGACTTAGGGACACAGGTGGACAGTGGTCTCACTTTTGATAACTACATCGCCAGAACAGTCAGGAAATCCTTCTATGTGGCACACCTCATCACTAAGGGCTTTTCATCCAGAAAAAAGAAGGTCATTGTCCCACTTTACCCATCCCTCATTAGACCCATTATAGAGTACAATGCCCCATTTGGTATGTACCTCACAAGACATCTGCAACAGCTGGAAAGACCACAGAAATACCTCACTAAAAGAATCACAGGCCTAAAGCAGATGCCATATGCTGACCGTCTAAAAAAACTCCAGCTATACTCTGTGGCATATCGTCTACTCAGAGGCGATCTCTGCTTAACATACAAAGGCCATGTCAAACCCTGAGCTGTTGGATATGCTCCACTTAAAGAAATCCCAATCCCTTTGAGCCACACGCTCCAGGGATCTAAACCTTGTCATCACAATGAACAAAACAAGATGGAGGGATAGGTTCCTGACCCAGAGACTCCCCATACTCTGGAATAGACTGCCCGTACATGTCAAGCAGAGCACCTCATTGGCCCTCTTCAAAAGGAACCTTGATGATTGGATGGGAGATAGGAAATTCACCCCAGGGATCATGTCAGTCACCCTGCTAGACAGGAGTCCAGAGAAGTAAATATTGTGAGAAAAAATATCCAGGGAATTGTTATGGCTAGGCTTGCATAGGCCCTAGGGCCGATAGCCTAGCACCAACCTATGAACCTATGAGCTCTGCTATGTCTCCTTGTGACATGGTTTAATAAGTACAACAGCTGTTGCTGCAATTACTAAACCCTCACCTTTGTCATCTTACCACACATTGGTGGGATTACTCATACCTATATTATGCTGTCATACAACCCACCATGTGTATGCTGCATCAGCGGTTCCTGTGGTATGAAGTCCTACATATACTCATCATGTTCACAGACGGTATCATTTATGGTAGACAGCCAAGGAAAGAATTATTTCCGTTGAGGAAAATGAAGCATATGATGGGATACAGTGCTGCCATGTCCTCTTCTCCCTGTGGGACTCAACAAGTGTTGCCATCAGTGTTCAGACAGCCAGGGTTGATCAAGGCTGAGTAGGGTGCATACCTCAGCTGGATGTGTGGGGGCACCATCACAGCATTCACACCCATTTCCATTTCTTGTGCTACACTGTGCCTACTGCAGGATCATCCTTCATTACAATCAGTGATGGCACCTAACCACCAGTGGCTAGGATACCTCAACAAACAGAATTCTGCAAGATGCCAGTCCTAGAGCCAAACAACATCCCTAATTATGGATGGCCCTGGCCCCACATCTGAATGCAGCCATAGTGGCAGCAAGTCAGTGCCATGTAGTAGCACTCAACCTCAACACAAGGGACTGACTTTCATAGAGAATACAGAATACCCATAACCCAGACATGCACATCTTCACCTCCTGCAAAATGCATGCCCCAGCAAGGATGAGATGACTGACAGGAATTAGTGTGTTCCTTGCCACCTATGCACATAACAGACCAAAACCTGTATCTCCTACAGTCTGCTGCTTGTCTCCTTACTCACATGTTCTCCAGTGTTTCTATCTGTTGTGCTGTTGCCATGCTGTTACATTAAAGAAGAGGATACTTTCATTGGTTGTATGTGAAGTCTGAGTGTCTTCTGTAGTGGTAATGCTATGGAAAGAGCTTTTCATAAGATAGTATGTAAATTTGGGGTATAAGGACAAGGTAGCACTTAGGATTAATTACATTAGTAAGTTTGTGCAGGGGACAAAGTTGGAGACTCTCCACCACTGAAGGAAAGAACACTAGGAGCCATGTGAATCATTATACTTAAAGAAATTAGGATCATCTACAGAAATCCAGGTGAATCTCTCTATACCCTTATTGATGTTAACATAGAAATGGGACAATACTTGATTATGATAACTTGTCAGCCACAGGCCTTTTGTTTTTGCCTGCACCTCTGAGAAGTAGAGGCTAAACAGTAGGGGTAACAGGACAGATCCCTGGGGAACACCACTAATGACAGGTCTGCTGTTGTAGGTTGAGGCTCCCATAATAAGCCAGTTGTAAGCCTAGTGCTAACCCTCCTTTTTCATTTGCTTTGAATGCAAGTTATGATTTTTAGACCTGACAGATCTCCCAGTCTATTAGGATATCATCATTTTTGGCATTCCCAGCTCCCAAATGTATTGGATAATTCCTTGTATGGGACTGCCAGCTACTTGTCCAAATTCCATGTGGCCAGTGCTGACTCCCTCACCAAAGCCATATCAGTCTCCTTAGCTCAACAGCAAACTATTATGCAGTCATCTGGATAATGTCCACACTTAATCACACTGTGCTCCATGGTGAGCTTCTCTAAATCCCAGAAAAATATCTCACAATCGTGCATGAAAATCAATACCTAAAAATTAACAAAATCATAAAACAGAGGCAGTAACAGTAGGGGTATTTGTAGCAACAAAGGGCACCAGCAGGAAAGCAAACTCAAAATAGCCATCTGAGATGTTCCCTAGAACAAATCCTGGAAGATCCCCAATTTGATTTCCATTCATGATAGTCTGTCCTGGTCCTGCTCAACTTTTCTGCCACAAGGTTTTGCTCTGAATTCCCATATCCCAGGGTACCATGGCTAATCTGCACAGAGGGTATGATCCAGACTTCTCCAGTCTGTTTATGTGCCACATCACTGGGGTGTTTATAATTGCCAACATCTCTGCTTGTGCATTTTGGACTGCCATTTTTTGTTCCACTCCACATTTAGGCCAAAAGACAATGCTTTTCTAGAAAAGTCTAAGGCACCTACTGTTACAGATTTTACTGTAGCTGGAAGACAGAATGAGAAACCTGTACTCTAAGCTGGTCTCCCATCAAAGCAGCTCCCTTTTTTACAAATCCCAAAGCTGGAATTTGAAACACTAGGTAGTGCTGATGTTGGGACCAATCAGATATTAGGTACCATTGTATCTTTATTATGTGGACCCTGGCAAGATGAATCATGAGACTAACATATGCCATTAATCCTAGTATCCTGAGAAATTCCCTTGCTGAAGTCCTAGACTGTGAGGAAAACACTCAGGAAAAGATTTAGGTATACATATACTTTTTCCATGTGGAAGAAAAGCTCTCTGAAGTAAAGTATCTAAGACACCCCAGGAATACAATCTTCTGGGAAGAAGCTAGACAATACTTTTGAATGTTCTCCTGGAAATCCAGTCTGTGAAGAAGGTCTCTTACCCAAGTAACAGATTCCTGACACTTTGAAAAAAAAGATTCTGCAGTGATTAGAGTGTTATCTAAATAAGGAAAAATGTGAATACATTGCATTCTGCAACTGGGCTGCCACTGCAGCTATATTCTGCAGTGATTAGAGTGTTATCTAAATAAGGAAAAATGTGAATACATTGCATTCTGCAACTGGGCTGCCACTGCAGCTATATACTTTGGGAACATCCCTAGAGCAGTAGCCAATCCAAAGGGTAATACAGATAACATAAAGTACATTCCTCACACACAAAACCTTAAAACACTGAAAACAGTAGGATACGATAAGCATTATTTAAATCGAGAGTTACAAAAAACAAAGTTGGAATAAGAGGTTATAGATTGTGAAGGGATACCATTTTGAACTTTGGGACTTTCACAAAATGATTAAGAAAGGAAAGACCTAGGACTGGTCTCCATGAAGCTTCTTTCTTTGGTACCAGAAACATTTTTGAATTCAAAATTTTCTTGTTAGGAAAATAGGAACGTACCCTAGTAGTCCTTGAGTCAGCACATGCCGAATCACAGCATGGAAAAAAGAAATTTGATCTGATGGATGAGGAGGAATCCCCTAAAAAGGGAATGGGGATTTCCATTGCCATCTAGGTCCCTGATGGACCACTCTCAGAACCCATTTGTCTAAGATTATCTGTTGCCAAAGAGAGAAATGGAGAAACAGATTTGGGAGAACTGTTAAGATTGCCTTGGTGGGAAGAGGGAGAACCATTTGCAGACAGACATTCAAACAAACTGTCTTTGTTTGTAGCATCATTGCCATTTTTTTTAACATTTGCTTGCCAGACATTTGCTGAGATTGTTTATTTTGCTTTTTATAAATGGATTCTGAGTTAGGGATAAAATCTTTAACAATTTTGGAAAAGGAAGTTTGACGAAAACGGTAACTCAGATTTTTCAGTTTCCCTCTATCACATTTTTTCAAGACTTCAGCAGCAGATCGTCCAAATACACCCTATCAAGGGGATAATTCATCATTGTAGCTTTAACATATTCAGGCAAATGCTGAGGACATAACCATGCAAATCTTCTCATAAGAGGCCCAGTAGGTCCTGCTCTGGAAGAGGCATCAGATGAGTCACCAGCACATTTCAAAAAATGTTTGGCCACTTCAGAAACAGAAGCAGTAAGAACAGGAGAAGATTTGACTCAGAAGAAGGAAAACTGGCAGTAATTTCTCAGATTTTCAAAAGAAGCAAATAAAACACTGCAGAACGATCAAACAAAATCACTACACAGTCAGATCTAGGAATAGAAAAAAAATATTTATAATATTGAGAAACTTTATAAAATCTATCTGCCTTCTAAGGGGCTGCAGGCAGTAATAAAAATGTTTTTTAAGGCTAGAAGAACAAGAAAAACAGCAGTGAAGAAATTCCAAATGTAGTAAATCATATATTCTTCAGTGATACAGATATGTCACTTTGTTCCAAGTGGAAAAAAACAAAAATCTGTTCATCCAAGATATAATTTCAGAAAAAAATCTTTCAAGGGAAAATCAGAAGAGATACTCTCCTTAGAGACAGAATCAGTTGCCTGAGGAGAAGTAACAGGATTTGTTCCATTTAATTATATTCCCTGCTCATCACACTGTAGAAACTGAAGAATTCTGCTGTGTTACAAGCAGTTCCAGAATGAGAAGGGTTAAGAGCCAGAACTAAGCCCCAAGTTAAGCCAAATAAGCCTTTCCTAAAGTAACAGAGTCAGGGGAAGATAAATGTTTAACATTCTGCTTCCTTTTAACCGGAACATCCATAGAACCTCAACATCATCCCATGGAACAGAGAAGCATGCCCGACCCCGTCCTCGTTGTCCGACAAGAGTGACTCTTCTATGCCCACCAAGGGCTCTTAATAGCCACAGAGAATGTGTTTTACCTCTGGTCCATGGTGGCTGAAGGGATTATACCAGAGCAATCCAAGGAATAAAATTATAAGTGGTTTGAGGAACCTGAAATGGCACAGCAGGGTCATCCATCTCTGGCTGAAAGAAAATATCATTCTGCTGAAGAGGCAAAGTTGCTCTACAGTACTGCTGAGAACAAATTGTGAAACCCAGGAAATGATGGCAGTAGCAGCAGTTGGTAAAAGTTAAATAACAAAAAAAGTATTATTTTCCTCATAAAAACACTGTAACAAGACATACTTGCCCATTCCCTAAAAATAATTTATACAACTGAAAAAAGTAAACTTAAGAAAAACAAAAGCTTACACCAAAATTGAAAAAAGTATCACTAACTGTCAAAAATGTCAAGCGACAATCCAGAAAAATAAATTCCCAGGAAAAGACAAACAGTTTTGTCAGAAAAGTACTATTTTAGTCATAAAATTAATAGTGGAAGTTCCAGAAGGAAAATGCCAGTCAACCACTGATTCTTAAAAGCCAGCAAGAGGAGTGCTCTTCAGTGCAGGAAAACTCAGAAGGGCTTGGCAACCAGACATTGGTTTCTTCCAGCCCTGCTTAAGCTGAGACCAACCAGTCACACACCTTGTTGCTGGGTGTGATACCCTCATGGTAGAGGGCCTGTACACAGAAAGGCACAGTAGTGTGGCAAGATTGTTCCACTGAGGATTGTGCAAACACCACAATGCAGAAGTAGCCAAGAATTATTGGGAACATGAACCACAAAATATTATAGAGAATGATGAAGTGTACATGAGATTGGATCACCCATTGCCAACAGTCCAAAAAAGTAGATGCGAGAACACCAGATATAGAAGTTCATGAAAAAGGTAAAAGTAGCATTGATCATTAAAATTGCTACACATTGCCATTACAGTGTCTCACATACAGCAAGACACAAAAGTCATAAAATATCAAGATTTGCAGGCAGAAACAAGCGCAATGTGGAGTAAAAATACCCAGACATTTCCACTAGTACTAGTAGGAGCAATGGGTCTAATAAAAAAAAACAACTATAGTCATATGTAGACCTTCTACCAGCACATGTAACTCCATATGAATTGCAAGAATCAATTCTGGGCCCACTGTGGCTGCTACAAGAGTACCTTTGGATAACAAAGATTGAAGCAATACTAATTGCATGAATTTTAACCATATCCTGACTTAGGAATGGAGTACATTCCCATAATGGTATTAGAAACCCAAAAGAATTTGAGAAATTAAACCATACATCTCACACATCCACTTAAATGGCATGTTTATAAAACAACATTCAACCTATCCAAGTTTAACCCATACGTATGCATTATTACCCTAGCATTTATTAACTGGAATATCCAAAAAATCCTACCATTACATGATGCTTTAAATGAATTCAATGCAACTTTCCTAAATAGCCTTATAACTCCTAGAAAGAAGAGACTAAAACAATGCAGTTTGCCTATCCAAAAAGAGTAGATTGCTAATCATAGAAGCAGGGCTGGCCTTTGGTCAACTGGTGCCCTTGGCAAAAGGGCTCCACAGCTCACCCAGCCATACCACCTGGAGCCCCCATCCTGGTCTACCTACACTATCCAGTTTACTGAGAACGCATCACTTCTACAGCAGCGTCCTAGGCAGACGCATAGTTGGCATATACCTAAGGCCAGCTATGGATAGGAGGTTATTAGGCAAATGGCCTTGGAGCCCTTACAAGCCTAGCCAAGAGTTTATCCCAAAAAAGAAACCTCAGTCAGCACCTGTCACCCTTGTCAATGAGGGACACAGGTGGAACCCCTGGGACAGATTTGTGGTTTCTCATCCACTCATCAAGGTTGCACTTGAAGAGGGTAAGCGAGGTACTCTGTTTGACATGTATGAGAAGTCTATTCCAGAGACGGGGCAGCCTCTGGGAGACAAACCTGTCTCTCCAGCAGGTTTTGTTGATGTCGCATATTAGATTTAGGCCTTTCGAGTGGGTAATGCGCAAGGAGTTAGACTTATGGTTATGTTGCGTCTTTAGTAGGACAGGGTCCGATATTGCCTTGTAGGCAAGACAAAGATCACCTTTGAGCAATCTGTACGATACCGAGGAGAGTGATAGTGATTTGATCCTGTCTGCATAGGACAGATGTTGGAGTCCATGGATTCTCTTTGTGAGGTATTTCTGTGGCCTTTCCAGTTGGTGCACGTCTGGAGAGATACATACCAAACAGGGCGTTATACTCAATTATTGGCCTAATGAGGGAGGAGCACAGAGAGGTAATAATCTCCTTTTTTCTGGATGCAATCCCTTTACTTATGAGATGAACTAAGTAAAAGGCTTTTCTGACCACTGCCACTACATGATGGTCGAATATGAGATTGTTGTCAACATGAGTACCCAGGTCTCTCACCACTGGTTGTGTGCTTAGGAGGTTGCCGTTAATGTAGTAAATCAGTAGGGGACATATTTTTGCTGAATGTTATGATGATGCAATTTTTGCATTTAACTTAAGGGCATGACTTTGTGAGACCCTTTTGCAGTATATAAACATTATTTGGGGAATCAGACAGCACACAACTTACAGTCATCTGCAAACTTGGTCATCCACAGGCCTTTTGTCTTTGTCTGCACCTCTGAGAAGTAGAGGCCAAACAGTAGGGGTACCAGGACAGATCCCTGGGAACACCACTAATGACAGGTCTGCTGTTAGAGGTGGAGGCACCTATTTTGACCTTGTGGGTCCTATCAGTAAGCCAGTTGGCCACCCACCTGATGAGACAGGGACTTACGCAAAGTTGTGTTAGCTTTTCGATGATGCCCAAGTGGGGGATTGTGTCAAAGGCCTTAGCCAAGTCAAGGTAAGCTGTATGTACTGACTTTCCCTTATCCAGGGCCTTGGTGACAGTCTCAAAGTCGACAACCAGGTTTAACAGGCAAGATCTGCTCTTGACGAATCTGAACTGGGTGGAGTCAAGTGCTTGGAGATTGCCTATAACCTTGTTTAGGAGATCCATAACAATACACTCCATGGCTTTACAGATCAGACTTGTCAAGCTAATGGGATGATAGTTTCAAGGATCAGTAGTGGCACCGCCTTTGTGCAAGGGGATGACAATGGCAGTTCTCCACTCTGCTAGAATGAAGCCTATACTTAGACTGTGGTTGAATAGGGTAGTGCTTGATGGCGAAGCTAGTTCTTGTTGGAGATGGTGCAGAATACAGCCTGTGATAGAATCAGGTCCCATGGAAGCTGTGTTCTTTGCCTTGGATAGGGCCTTTAACACCTGATCTAAGGAGATGTGAGATACAAGACAAGTATCCGGGATGTCGGAAGGGCCTTTGGGAGGGATAGGGGGTGAGGTTTGCGCTAAACCTAACTACTTCTATAGATTTCCTGCCCATCTGCAAAGCAAACAACACCAGAATTACCTATTCTAAAGACTTAAGCCTTGCCTGTGATATAAATAGGACCTGTTGGAGAGATAGGTATGTATCCCAGAGACTATGTCTTCTCTGAAACAAGCTCCCCATCCATGTGAAGCAAAGTTTCTTCCTAACCCAATTCAAGTGTAAGTTGGACAATTGGATGGGGAACAGGAAAGTCATCCCTGGTTTGGCACCCATGTCTCTAACAGACACAGGCAGCATGTAAATGGTCCATCTCCCAGGCCCTGCTTATAAATGTTACATCTCCCAAGCCCCTGCTGACACTTATCAAGGGTACCAGAAGTTGTCAGCGATTTGGGATGCATGGCTAGGCATCAAAAGTGAAACAGAATGACTGAGTGTCAAGTAAGTACAAAGTTTAATACAAATTCAACCTCTTAGAAAAAAAATTACCCACTCTAACATATTCCTGAAACAGACCTGAAGTAAAACATTTTAAAAGGCAGAAAAATCTCTATCACCAACTGAAATAACTGCTCACGCAAAGTGTGCTAAAAATGGCAACCTGGCAAAATGAATTATGTAGTATAATTACCCATTTTAAATATAACATATTGTAACAAAGGTGTACTTAATACACATTTTCTCATTTTCTCCTTACTTACTCCAACAATTATATCCACACATTATTAATCCATCACAGTTTAATTATTTCACAAACACAAAAAATGTGCATTTACCTGTAATGTCCATTAGGTATGTTGTATCAGCATGTCTCAGCCTCCTTCTTTACTAAGCTGATGGCTTTCCAGATACTCTCTTTAAAAATGTACCCACTACCAAAGCAACCAAACACAGATATTACTATCTTTTACAATTGTCTCAATTGAGCTAAGTTGAGAAGGTCTAAACATTCGCAATCTTTTTTAATTTTTGAGAATGTTTACCTTTTGTGACAAATGATAGCAGATTTATGAATTAAGCTTAATAGGCTTAGTAAAAGGAGTGCTTCAGACCTTCTCAACTTAGCACTAAACTCTCTTACCACTGTGCCCCAGTTCTCAACTAAGCTGAAGTCTATAGAAGGTGAAAAACATTTCTGATCTCATACAAAAGCATTCCCCTAACCACCTTAAAAAGAAAACCTCAAAAAATATTGTTTCATAGCATGGTGCAACCAGTCAAGTCCTAAAGTCAGAGACAAGTTACATTAGACCCTAGTTAACAAATTTAAATAAATAAAAACATTGATAAAATAATACATTTTAGACTGCCCGCAGTTTTAGCTTCCAATTGAGACAGTTAGTGTCTCATTAAAGTGAATATGGTCATTTGCACCTCAACTGGCATCTATTATTTAATTTTCTGGTCCAGGACCATAAGCTATTAACACATAGCTAAGGACAATTTATTTTTATTTTTTTTTTTATTTTACATTTGTTTACCAGGAAAGTCTGACTGGACACAGGTCCATTTTCAGTGGAGGCCTGGGGAGAAAAGCTCCAGTTAAAAGTTTACATAAAAAACACATAAAATGCAAAACTACATAAAATAAAGTGGAAAAGTACATAAAACAGATAATATGACAATCAGTATAATATTTTGTCTGTGGGTATCAAGTTAAAATATAGTAGATGTTGTACTGCACATAGTAATAAGGACAAATATTTTGAACTTAGTACCACATAGTATGCAGCCAGAAGATAACTACATTTTTTATTTAGTGTTGTAGCTAGCATAGTATTAATGTTTTGGCAGGTCATCATTTTTACAGTATTTCATGGTCTAGATAGTGTGCTAATTTCATATTGATGGTTTAGTTGTGAAAGTCAAACAGAAAAGGAGTAGATAACAGTTACAGGGGTATGAGAGTATCAAAGATGAGATGATGATGTGGCTAGTTTAGTTGTTACTAAGAAGCAGTGCAACTGAGTATTTGAGCAAGAATGAATTGGAGAAGTTAGGAAAGCTGATTAGTAATATTATTATTTGGAGAGTAAGACTGAAGTAGGGTTTCTAGTTGGTTAGATGGGTAGAAAATCTGGTTTAGTGGATATGTATATGAAAACAAGTGGTTTAGAACTGAGAATAGTGAAGGGAATAGTTGGCATATAAGTGTTAAGGTGGGAGCAAGTTGTTATTTGATAGTTTATCTTGGGGAGTTACAGGAGCATAACCAGGTATTCCTAAAGTGTGCCCTGAAGTGCTTTTTGAATTGTGTGGTAGTGGTATTGGAGCTCAAGTGGCTAGGTAGACTATTCCATGCTTTTGAGATACAGTAACTAAAGAGATTTCCCAGTTTCATTGTTATATTTGATGACATCTAGGTGGTTCTGGGTACTAGAGCTTAATGTTTTTGTTGTAGAATAAGGTGTAACTAGGTCCTGGAGTGCTGGGGTTTTAGTTGGGTAGTAGTATAGCTTGTGTGCCAAAGTTAATTGGTTGAGTTTCAGTAGATGAGGTAGCTCTAGCCAATTTAGTTGTTTGAGCTGTACACAGTGATGAGACCTGTCTGGGGTTTCTGTAGCAAATCTAGCAATCTTACTGTAGCAAGATTCTAGTTTGTTTAGGTCCAACTTGTGGAAGTTGGTCAGTATTGGGGTAGCATAGAGGAGGGTGGACAACAGGTGTGTCCTGGCTATGGTAGATTTAGTTTGTCTAGTGAGAAATGGTTTGTTCCGATAGAGCAGACTGAGTTTTTGTGAACTTTCTTGATAGTTGAATGAAAGCAACCTTAGAATAATTCACATGCAAAGTAATAACCGCCCTTACCACATACTGTGCTAGGGGAATGACTTGCATATGCATCTATTTTTTTGTCATTTTAATCAACATTTTACTTAATGTGATAAACTTTAAAGAAATATTTTTTTTCTGTGAGGAGATTGTAACATATAGATAATGGTATATAAAAAAGTGCTTGCATCCTTACTTAGTTGAATGACTGTTTGTCCCACTGCAAGAACCAAAACCTCATGGCATATGTGATGGATGGGTTGGTTGAGCTTACTAAAATTGGCATTACTTGATGATCTATGGTTTGAACGATCTTAGAATATTATTTGGCCCTTGCCATCTTTCCAGTGACCATTTGAAATGTTATAGTGCTGCAATTCATTTGTCAGTGTACACACAGTTTATATACAGTGTATAACCATGCATACATAACATATTTAATGAGCAGATATACAGCATCCTCACTGAGGAAAAATATACCTCAATAAAAAATGTTTCAAAACAGTGTAAATGAAACAAGCAGTTTGGTAAGAAATACTAATTTCTTAAGACATCATAGTTTATTTGTAACCACAATCCATTTAGGTGCTGTAAAATTATGTATATGAGGCAACATGAAAAAAGAAAGAATATGTTGAAAATGAGAATTAATACTAGGAAGGGTTTTATGAAAACAGAGGATATGGTCAGATGTGCCTATCAATAGGCCCTTAGTACTACCTGCCACTGCTGCTGTTTCTCTAGCCTTCTTTCAGGAGTCCTTCAGGGTATCATAGTAGAATACTAGACTATCAACCCAAGGGTCCATTTTAAGACTAGCCATGCTTTCCAGTAAAACTTAATAGGTATTGGTTGCCAAGAGTTTTGTGGGGGTATATATTCTTGTGCACATATGGCCAAGCATTTAAAAGCTCCCTGTCTCTAACAGAGATTTAGGTGCCAGAAAAAGGGTATATTGATAATCACCATGCAGTAATCCACGTTTATCTTGAAAAGTGCAGGGATAAACTGTGCTACACATAGATGGGAAGCATGTTCCAGAGAAGCAGGAGCCTTGGAGATGCATACTTCATCTGCTGGCATGTACTATTTATGTTATACGCAAGGTTTAGGTCCCTGGATCAGGCATTCCTGATGCTATTTGTTTGATGATGAGCAATAGGTCCATTAACTAGATCAGAGGATGCCTTATAGGCCAGGCATGGGTTGCCTGTCAACAGCCTGTAGGAGACTAGATACAAGGAGAAAGCTTTGAGGGCATTTGGCACAGGACTTGTTTTCCACATCATGTATTCCTTTTGTAAGGGTTCTCTGTAGATGCTCCAGTTGTTGCATATACCTGGCAAGGTACATAAATGAAGGGGGTATTGTACTGTCTTATGAGAGCAGACTACAACTGAATGATGACATGTTTGGAAATAGAGGTCATATCCCTGCTTATAAGTTGTGCAATATAGAATGACTGTCTCTACAGCAGACACATAATGGTCAAATGGCAAATCACTGTCTTGTCTCTACAGCAGACACATGATGGTCAAATGTCAAATCACTGTCTATATGGGTTCACAAATCCCTGACTACAGAGTCTGCTCTTAAGGTTGTGTTGTCAATGTAGTAGTCTGCTCATGTGATCATATTTCTAAAATATATTATGATGCACTTTTTAGCATTAAATTTTAGAGTATGATGCTGACATCAGCTATTATTCTGTGTAAGGCATTCCTGGAGGATATGTGTGTCTTCATGGGATTCAGTGACTACACTTGATATTAGCCTTGACCTCAGAGAAGTCGATGCCATACAGAAGTGGCACCAAGACTGAACCCTGAGACATCCTATCCATAAGGCAGCTGGCTATCCAGTGGGTAGTATAGGAGTTTATGCCTAGTTTAGTTAGCTTTTCTACAATGCCCAAGTGAGGTATTGTGTCAAATGCTATAGCCAGATTAAGGTAGGCAGTGTCATCAGTTTGCCCTCATTCACTGCTTTGGTGACTTTCTCAAAGAAGTCCACCAGGCTGAGTAGGCAAGACCTGCCCTTGATAAACCCACGCTGATTTGGGTCAAATGTTTGTAGGTTAACTATGTTGCCATTTAGGATAACCATGATTATGCTCTCCATAGCTTTGCATGTCAGACTAGTCAGGCTTATGGTTCGGTAATTCCCAGGGACCATGGATGGCCTGCTCTTGTGCTGCAGGATAACCACTGCAATCCTCCATTCATTTGGCATGAAACCTACTTGGAGGCTGTGGTAAATAGGGATTCTAGTGGTCATGATAGTTAATTTTTCACATTATTGAGGGGGCAGTCTGGAATATAATAACTGGGACCTGAGGAGGAAGTCTGGGATACATTTGGGACACACTAATGCATTGTACTTGGCAGTGGAGAGGGGTGCCCTGAGTACCAGCTCTCTAGTGATAGTTGGGAGGGTTATAAATGTGAGTATTTCCTAAGGGGCATCTGATGGGGAGTGGGAGTAAAACTGGAGCTAAATTTGTTGGCCATGAGATTTGCTGTATCTTCTTGCTTCTGTCGGTTTAATTTCTCCAAGTCTTTTGGGTTTCTTGTACCATGATGGGAATGGACCCCATTCCTAAGTCAAATTATTATTAACGTTCATGAAATTAGTATTGTTTCAGTCTTTGATGTTAGCCAAAAGTGCTCATTGCAGCACCCGCAATGTGCCCAGAACTGACTTCTTCTGTAATTCATATGGAGTTACATGTATCACTAGCATATCTAAATACAACTATAAAATTATTTTTAAAAGACCATTGGGCCTACTACTATTGTAAATGTCTGGATATCCTTCTTCTACACTGCCATAATTTCTGCCTGCAAATCCTGGTATTGTATGACTTTGTGTCTCTCTGTAGGGAAGACATTGTAACCACTGGATGTAGCAATTTCAGTGATCAATGCTACTTTGTCTTCTTTTCATGGACTACTACATCTGGTTTTCTTTCATTTATTTTCTGAGCTATTGGTAATGGGTGATCCCATGTGATATAAACTTCATCATTCTCTATAATGCTTTGTGCATCATGTTTCCAATGCTTCTCGGTTACTTCAGTATTATAATGTTTGTAACTTCCAAGTGCAACAGCCTTGTCACATTATTATACCATTCAGTATACAGGCCCTCTGCCAGTAGTGTATCACACCAAACAACATGAAGTCCGACTGTTTCCCATTCTGTTTTATATAACCTGCATTTTTCTGTTTCTCCCACATGTTCAGTGGACTTTGTAAACCAATGTGGACATAATCCACTACCTGGGGCCACCAATATTAACCTTTCATCATGTGGTTTTAATTCACTTCTCATTAACCATTCCTGTATCAGATCCTGATCGACACGAGGTTGTTCCAGGAGTTCTCTGTACTTGCAACTATATTTATGCTTTTTCCACATTTCTTACCTTCTCCTTATATTCTTAGGTTTGGTGAGTGAAGTTTGCAGAAGTAAGGGTCTATGGTAGTTAATACCGGCTTCCTCTGTCCAGGAGGGACATGAGCACCACTCCAGGGGTGAATGTGCAGTCACCTGTCCATTGATCTAGGCTGAATTTGAAGAGGGTCAGGGAGAGGTTCTGTTGCATGTGAAATGGAACCGTGTTCGAGAGAAGTAGCACATACAGTTGCTGTCTGATTTTGTCTACTTCTGAACTGATTTACATTCCTGCATGACACTGATATGCTTTTTCTACACTAAACAGGGAAGTTATCTTAGATGTCTTCTTCTCATGTTTTAAAACTTTCACTATGTTTGGATCTGATGAAGTCAGCAGATATGATTGCAGCTCTATACATGTAATCCATTTCGTGGAGACTCATACTGTCTTCTGAATGAGGAATATATAATCTTGATATAGGCTGATTTTTATATATCATTTGATAAACATAAAGCATTTTTCTCATTTTCCAGTCCAACTGATCCTATACCTTTTGGAGCTAATCACCCCAAAAGTGTAAGTTAGAACAGGAAGAGCAAATTGGTTTATAGCTTGGACTTCATTCCTGGATGTCAGTGCTGTTTTCAGTGTTAATTTTAGTCTTCTAAAATATTCCTTACGGAGTTATATGTTTGCTTTTGTTCATGTTTTATTGTTAATCCTTGAACAATTCCCATATATTTGTGCACTCACTCCTGTTCAGGATTCTTTACATCACATTCCTGTTATAGACTGATATTTTCTTGGCGCTGCAGCTTTCCTGTAGCTTTTGCACATTTATCAAGACCAAATGACATTCTTATATCATCCGTGAAAGTTTTAGCCACTTTCAGTTGTGCTTTCAGCTCCTCATCTGATGAAGTATATAGTTTTAAATCATCCATACAAAGAAGGTGAGAAGTCTTTACATTTGGTTGTTTTCTGAAAGTCAAATTGTAACAAAGACCTAATTTGTTAAGTAGACAGCTTAATGTGTTTCAGACAAGACAAAACAGCAGTGGTGACAGAGAGTCACCCTGGAATATTCCCCTTTGAATTTTTATCACTGGAATAATAATTTGCCCTTTATCATGGCCTGCCTGCAAAGTGGTTTGCTACTGTTTCATGGTCACTATAATGCAATTCATCATTGTTGGATGCATCTTGAATATATTTAAGTTCTGTTTTACCCATGAATGTGGGATACTGTCAAATGCTTTCATATATATATATATATATATATATATATATATATATATATATATAGTTCTTCCCTTTTTACAATTCTCCATATGATCACTTTGGACATAAAGGAAGGATTGGTCCTAAGAGATACTTTGTCTGGGTAGAAAAAGTGAAAGGTTCCACACACAAGGGCTTGAAGCTGTGAAACCCTTCTGGCTGAGGTAATGGCTAGTAGGAAACCTGTCTTCCAGGAAGGGAATTGTTATATCTGTGGGAACAGCTGGCTCAAGGGGTGGAATGCAAAGCTACTCCAAAATGAAACATGAGGTTTTCTGGAAGGCCTAATGTGAACATCCCCTCTGAGAAACCATTTCATGAGAGGATGTGAAAAGAGAACAGATGAGATGGTAGATAGGCAGAAATACCGAAAGCATGGATTTTTGTAGAGGAGTAGGAGAGACCTTTTTCAAGCAGGCTAGATAAGTGTGACAGGATCAAAGGGATCTGAGCTTGGCAAGGGTCTTGTCCCTTTTGTCTGCACCATATAATGAATCTTTTCCATTTGGCAGAGTAAGACTTTCTAGTGCTAGATCTCCTGTCTTCTTTTAGAATGTCCAGGACCTGTTTGTTGATGAGTGATCCCTTCCCTC
This sequence comes from Protopterus annectens, assembly GCF_019279795.1. NCBI lineage: Eukaryota > Metazoa > Chordata > Ceratodontiformes > Protopteridae > Protopterus > Protopterus annectens. The sequence goes on along the minus strand of NC_056747.1, from coordinate 459,052,930 downwards.
GGATCAAAAGCATCATCGAAGCTGTCAGTTTGAGTGTGTGCACTTTGGGGGTTATGATTGTGTCATTGTTCTGTGTTGACAGCTCCACACTGTGTGGCAGTAGACTTGCCTCCCTGTTGGTTAGGTTGAGCAATAGAGGGTACCAGTGCTGCCTTGGCCAATCTGGGGCTATCAGAATTACCCTTGGCCCTTCATCCTTTATTTTCAGCATTACCCTGGATAGCAAGGGTATTGGGGGAAGGCATAGAGGAGTAGGCCTGTCCAAGGGACAGAAAAGGCATTTGTCTTCCAGGCTAACTTATTTTGTTCCTGGACCAGAACTTTTCCAAATAAATATTTTCTTTGGTGGCAAAAGGTCTGTGGCAAACCCCATTTTTTGCCTATGGGCAGAAAAACTTCCTGCTGCAGTAGCCATTCATGGGGGTCTGACAGGCTCCTGCTGAGGTGATCCACTAGTTGATTGCTTTCTCCTAGTAGGTACTGTGCCATGAAGTGCAATCCTAGTGAGTTTGTCGTACATGAAAGGTCCATGACTAAGCAGCAAAGAGGGTAAGAATGAGTCTGCCTCTGCTTGCTTATGTATCACATAACTGTGGTATTGTTTGTCTTTACCAGGAGGATTTCCATTTCCAATGTCAGGCCTTTTTGGGTTGCCATTAGTCTGGAAATTGTTGCAGCGGGCTCCCAAGGCTATTTCTTATGCATATGTTGTCAAAGTTGGTCCTGAGGGATGAACCTGAATGGAAAGCCCGGATTGAGGAAACATGCTGGGACCTACCAGGCAAACTTTTTCCTGAGACAAGGAAGCAGTTTTATCCCGAAGATGAGAGACTGAAAGTGTTGGCACCACACATTTTTGAGGTACCACTGTAGTTTTCTCATATGCAATCTGGCCAGGGGGATCATGAGGATGCATGATGTATGTAGCCTAGGCCCCCCGAGATACTCTCTGGCTGTGAAGTATTTCCTGACAAGGAACTTTTTTAAGTACAGATGTAGAAAGGTAATCTGGTCTGGAGGAAGAAAGGCTTTCTGAAGCAATGAGTCCAGTAATGTAACCAGAAACACAATCCTGTTTGAAGGTGAACCCCACAGAAGTTAGTATATTTTGGGTGTAAAGCAGATTTGCTTTAAGTTTGTCTACATCTGTTGCCTGAATGAGGCAATTGTCTAAGTAAGGGTGTATATGAATTCCCTTTGCTCTGCACCAGAGCTAGAGATTTTGTGAAAACCCTGGGTGCAACAGACAAGCCAACAAGGTGCAGAGCACTGAACTGATAATCCCTCACACTTGCTCTGAAGTATTAAGAACTTCCTGTGTGATTCTTTTATGGGGATGTGGAGGTATGCATCTTTTAGATCTAAGGTTGCCATAAAGGCATTGGGTGAGATTACGGGTAGCAGTTTTTGCAGAGTTAGCATATTGAATTTTGGAACCTGTAAGAATCAGTTGAGCCTTGACAGGTCTAGAATTGATCTCCAGGTACCTTCTTTTCTGCAGACTAAAAAATCTGGAGTAAAAAACTTTTCCTTGCAAAGAGGTACAAGTTCCACAGAGCCTTGGGTGCACAGAAGCTGTACTTGGTTTAAGGCCTTGGCCTTTTGGTTTGTAAGAACATGTGGGAAGCCTGAATGCATTAAGGGTTGTTTGAACTTGAGTTTATAATTTCACTGAATGATGTTTGGCCTTTTGGTTTGTAAGAACATCTGGGAAGCCTGAATGCATTAAGGGTTGTTTGAACTTGAGTTTATAATTTCACTGAATGATGTTTAGAACCTATAGATCCCTGGTAATGAGGGTCCACTTCTTGTGGAATATGGACAGCTGCCCTCCCAGCTTGCGGGAAGAAGAAGATTGAGGGGTAGGGGATGGGAGGGAGGGGGGGAATGGATAGTTATACAAGTCATGATTGCTCCCAGCTAGGTCTCTTGGCCTACTGCAGTCTGTTTGCCACTGTCTCGGCAGCTGTGCTGTCTTTGATCTTTTCCCTTTTCTCCTATATCAAGGTTTAGACTGGGGGGCCAGAAAGGACTAATGTTTGGCAGGGTAATTTCTGCTGAAATGATAGTTCTGCTATTAAATCAAGCACAGAACTGACAGTTAAGAATGTCGTGTTCTTGACCCAAACAAATCACACAGAAGGAATGAAAGTGCTGGTGTAGTATTTGCTTGCCACAGCACAGACAGTTATTAACTTTCTCTGACATTAGTCACAAAACACATGAAAAGTTCCCCAGTGGGGTACTTAGCTTTAGGCATCTTCTTTCTCTGGTGCAGAACATCTGACATACTGACCATCATTCTGCTTCAGGCTCCAACAGAAAGAAAGAAAACTCTGGTCATGGTGCCAGCCAACTCCCAGATGTAGCGACATATACAGGGCATCCATCTGCTTCAGGAGGAGGGGAAACTTCTGTGGTGGTCAGGATGGTCAAGAGCTTCCACAACAGGGAATTCCACAAGTTTGGACTGCAACAGTGAAACACGAAGAACATTTTCAGTTTCTGTTTCTTTAACTTCTCCATTACTAATCCTTGTTTCTACTTTCTCACTTTGTTTTCTTATTTTTGTGTTGTGAAATTTTCCATATCCAGAAGTCTTTGCCTGTATTTCTCTTCAAGTATCTTTAGTGTTGCTTTTTTCTACTGATAAGATTTGCTTTCTTCTTTGCAGAAATATTGTACCATATTAAATCTCTTTCTTTCACAAGTCAATATTTCTCCTCTCCACCTTTTTTACTTTGGGGGCTCATTGTTCCAACATGCTGCGACATAACCTGTGTTAAACTTTCTATACTAAATCCTTCACTTTGCAAGTATTCTATAACTTCAGCTTCTATTTAACTTCCACTTTACTAATCTGCTGTTCTACATTCCCCCTTTGTGATCTTATTTTTTGTAGTGTGAAATTTTCAATATTGGGATACCTTTGTCTGTATTTCTCTTCAAATATCTTTAGAGCTGCTTTTTTGTACTGATTAGTTTTGCTTTCTCCTTTATATAAATATTGCACCATATCAGATCTCTTTTTCTTTCCTATGTCCATGTTTGTTTTTTATATCTTTCAAAAAATCTGTAGGTTTTGTTCCTTATATTTTTGCACCTCCTCTGTCACTTCTTTTTCCAGGCAGCACCATTTTTTGTCTGCATAATGCTTTTCATGAATCTGTTATATTAATGAACACAAATTTGTATTTGAAGCTTTTGACAGTTTTTCTTGTGCAAGTATTTTTCTTTCTTACAATTTCTCTCAATCTTTTTGAATATCTTCTATCTGGACAGTCTGGGCTTCTTGCATAATAGTTACAATGCATAATTTCTTCCCTATCATCAGTAGTCCACTCTATCATCTTTATGGTTCTTTTTTTACCTCAGTTTTTTGTGGTTTTTGAGGACTAGTATTTCCTTCTACCAAAGGGGGGGGGGCATCCACCCCCCAAGTCTGGCCTAACCCCATTGTAGAAATGCTTCCATGTCTTGAGGATTCTACAGTGTCATTTTTCCAGCCCTGGCACCAGTGGATTGGGCACTTTTTTATCTTGTGATTTGTGCACCCAAATGTGTCTTATTTTTAACTTACCTCTGTGAGTGATATATGTTATATAAAATACAGTCTATATATCAGTCTCATATTGGTGAGATTTTGTGAAAACAGGGTTCACCACCTGAAGGAAGACTTGAGGATGAATTCATTTCCAGCAATACTATTCTCCTTGTCTTTCTGATTTTATCATCTCTTAATTTGGATCCTTATCTACCCATCTGGTTCAATATAGGTGGCACCATTTACAATTTATTCCGTACATTGCTGTGTATTGCTTTGAGGTTACAGATATAGCTGAAGAAAGCTTTGTGATTATCCTTGGCTTGGGAGGCTAATTTTACCTCAGATTTGGCTTTGGTAAACAAGTGACTTGGTGGCTAAACAAGTTTAAGTTGACTAGGAATTTTTAACCTTCTTGGACATTGCACCTTGTAATTTCTGCCATTAATTTCTTCCTTTGGTTACACCCTGTTGATGATGAGATTCCACCAAGGATCAACTCAAAAAATAAGCCTCCGTAGTGGAATCTCCTTCCTAAACCAAGTAAACAGGCCAATGATTGATGATGTATCCCTCTTGTTGATGGTATCTTTCACCTTCACCCACATAGGGTCTGTAATCTTGTGGTATTGGTGCAGCAGTTATCCTCAGACAAGCCACCATGTTTGTAGTGCTAACACTGCTTCCTGCCTCCCACAACCTTCGTTCCCCATCTTGTCTCAGTAGACAGCCCTACCGAACAAGCCCCATTGGGTTACACTAAAAACTTTTGACCACAAGGCCTTGCTGTTTACTTGAACTAGTACCAATTGCCTGTGGAACCTGTTATGATGGCTTAGGCTGCCACATGGGTCCCCTTCTGCCCATTTGTACTACTAGCTACCCACTTCTTGTGCAGTTGTGACCTGCTAGCAATAAAACATATACAAAATAATAATGGACACAGTAATTCATTTCAGCTTTATTCATAGATGCAGTAAGCCAGCCACAGTGTAAAATATTCCAGCTTGGTCATACAGATACAGAATAGTTTGCTTTCCTTTTGACAACACTGTTTGCATTATTTTCCATTTTCCAACTCTCAATACTGTTTATATAACCCTTCATTTTTCAATGTTTCCAGGGCTCATGCTTGCTGTCACCCACTGTAGCGCAGACAACACAAAGAGCTTTTGCACCTCTGTGATATATTCTGTACATTGTGGAAGGGACCAAGAGAAAAAACCTAGAAACTTAGCAGTGTGTGGTATTTCTGTAATAAGGTATTACAACCATGGCTGCTTTCCACTGGGGCACCACAGCATCAGCATTTTTTGCCTTTATGCAGAGTGAAAGAAAGAGGTAGGAAGCTGCCCCCAAGATGAGTGACACTCTAGACAACTGCCTATTTTGTTTAAGCATAAGGCTGGCCAAGTCCTCTGAAGGAGGCAGGCAGTGGAGGATAAGCTTAAGATAAAAAAAAAACAGTGCTGTAAAATATGGTCCTCAAGTAGTAGTAAGTGGCGTTATTGTTATTAAAGTGAAGAATATTTATGTTTTATGTATTATACATTTTCTCCCAGTAAAAGACAGTAAAAATGAACATGTATGTTATTAACTGAATCTAAGGACATGGACATTTTAAAAGCTATAAATTATAATAAAATAAACTGAAAGTTAAAACTTGCTTTGTGTCTTCTTTATACTTATGCTCTTATTATAGTAACTGTGGAATGCACCCCTTCTGAGAAAATACACTAACTTTGACCATGAAGTCCCACAGTAATGCACTTCATACTGTTCTAATATGCATTCAGTGCCTCCCCAATGAACCATATCAGTGACATTTAGTGGTTCTTATGTAACTGCCCTTTGCTTCTTTGTCATATAGCCTGTCTCCAATATATATATATATATATATATATATATATATATATATATATATATATATATATAGCCTGTTGTACTGCTGTTTGCTTTCCTCATCTGATGATCACCATGTCCTATATGTGCGCATGTGTGTTACTTGTATGTGTGTGCATACACACACAGACACATATGCATGCATACACTTTCATTTCTAGGTGTATGGGGGGGGTGTATCCTACACTCCCCTCCCCTGTACAGACAACCCCCTCTGTTAGGGTCCACTGATGGCAAGGTGCTAAAACCAACATACTGTGTACCTTGCTTACAGACAACCACAGTTAATCAGTTACTCCCCACCTCCAAATAATCCCATGTATGATAATAAGACAGATTACTGCACCCAACTTGAATGGGCGATGGGTTGCACCCCTCCACAATTGCCTGAAGTAAGGTGAAGACATTGTCAGTGAAAAGGAGTCATTACAGGAACTTGCAAGATTAACATGTTGACATTATGTGTATTCTGCCACTCCTGCTTGGGATTCATGTCCAAAGCAGTTGTCATGTACAACCACTTCCTTCAGTGTTAAAGTGTATTTAACCTCTTGCATAAAAGAATAAGTAGGGTGTCAGTTCACATGACGCTATCGCTACAATGCCTCAGAATATCCATCTCAACTAGACTGGCTACAGAGAGAATCGGAAAATGCATATCCATTGCTACTGATTTAGTAGAGTGGTGGAAGGAAAATTTAAGTATTGAATAGGTCAATAATACAACGAATTTGATGATCAATGGTCAGCTATGCACAAACTAGATGTCTCTAGATGAGTAGTTTGGATTCAGATCAAGATGCAACAGAACCATGATGATGTCTGTGTGAGAAAGATCATTGAGAAGAAACTAGAGATGAGAAATGAGTCCAACTGGGCATTACTAGACTTAAAGAAAGCATATGAAAAGGCACCAAGAAAGCTGATTTGGGCTGTCCTATAGTGGTCTAAAGTTGTGGAAACAGTGATAGAATTAGTGTAACTTATGTACAAGGACTCAAGTACACAAGTACAAATACTGTTCCAACTCACAGAAGGGTTCCCAGTGGGAGTGGATGTGCACCAGGGCTCAACTCTGAGCCCAAAGCTGTCCATACCGGTAACGGACTACATTAGCAAATAAGCTTATGGGGATAGATCAACAAAAGCTGCTGTATGCAGATGTGGAATTACAAGCATACTCTGAGCAAGAACTTCAGCAATGGATAGGAGAATGGAATGCAAAACTGAAGGCACGCAGGGTGAAACTGAGTACAGATAAGACTGTTGTAATGGCATCAGATGGGCTAATCAGAAGAAACTGAGAATTGTTATAGAAGGGAAAACAGTAAAGCAGCCTCAGGTACCTGGGAGGGATGGTTGAAAAGAAGGGAAGTCTGAATGAGGAGGTCAAAGCTAGAATCAGAGAGGCTGGGGTAGTGTATGACAGAAGAATGCCGAAGAATCTGAAAAGTAAAGTGTCCAAATAGTGGTGTGACCAGTACTACTCTACTTTGTGGTAGAGAAAGCTGAGCAGTAAAGGCAGACCAGTTGGGGAAGCTAGAGGTCATGGAGATAAGTGCCTGAGTTGGGTAGTAGGTGCACACTGTGGGACAGATGAAGAAATGAGGACATAAGAGCAGAAATCAAAGTAGCTCCAAATGCAGAAAAGGTCAAACAGAACCGATTATGGTGTTTCAGGCACATGTGCAGAAAAGCAGAAGACAATGTGGTGAACAAGATTTCGGACAGACAGGAAGAAAGCAAGAGGAAATGTGGGTATCCAGAAAAAGAGGTGGATGGGTTATCTGAGAGACGTGTGACAGCCAGGCATGTCTGCCAAAGAAAGTAGGAGAGTGGCATTGAATCGAGAGAGATGGGAACAGATGACATGACACCTGGACCCCATGCAGAAAGACTGGGAAAATGTGAGTTGATGATATTGATGATCTCCAGTCTAAACTGTGATCCTTCATTTGTCCAGTTATGGCCTCCATTAGTTACATCCCATTCACTTTTCCTCCTAGATCCTCAGGTATTAAACATATAAGCCCTGTACCTCCTCTCTTCCAAGTTGTCACACTGAACTTTTCTAGTCTTCTCCAACATTAAAGATCCCATGCCCCACTCAGGGCCAGTGCTAGCATTTGGGGAGACCCCAGCAATTGTCAAATTAGGGGTCCCTGGAAACTTCTAATCGTATCACTACATAGATGTCATCTCCCTTAAACAATCTTTTAGGTCACGCTAGAAAGCTTTAGAAGCAGTACACAAAGACTAAATTGTGGTTGCAGTGCTCTTGCATTGTGACAGGCTTCTGTACAATACCAAGCTGGCCCATTCCACAGAGGGTCATTCACAGTGACTGGCATTTAATTGCAACGAGGAATCATATCCAACACCAAATGTGGAGGGCACAGACATTCCTGGATTTTATAAGCACAAACTCCCTGGATCAGATTGTCAATACACCAACCAGGGGTGCAACCATGCTAGATCTAGTCCTTACTAATATTGGGTAGTGCTGCACACCCCCTATTATAATGTCTTCTCTGATAAGGTCAGACCACAAAATTGTCTCCTCTGAAGTAAAAATAAAACCTGGAACCCCAGCAAACCCTGGAATGTTCAGGAACTACTCTAAGGCTAACTTCTACTATTAAGTACTAGAACCCAGGACTATCTGCACTCCAGTCCTAGACTTAACACCTGTTGTCACAGTGATAACCTGGCAAAATTTCAAGCTTTCATAAACCCAGTGAACACAGTTGCCTATGTTGTAGTGTTCACAGAAGCCCTATGCAAGCATGTTAATAGCTGCACAGAGGCAGCTGTACCCACCAGGAAGTACAGAACTAACTCAAGCCAGGAAGAAAATCATTGTAAAAATTAGGAGTTCTAACACCCAGCAGGATAGAAGCACTCTCAAACTAAACAAACAACTCAGAGGACAAATAAAATCTACCAAAACCAAATCTGAGTTAAATTTGGCATTCCATATCAAGGACAACCATAAGATATTCTTTAGCTATGTACACAGCCTCAAAGGCAAAAACAAAATTGTGTCTGGAGCTCATTGCTAATGGAACCACCTATACTGAGCCAGAAGATATAGCAAACCTGCTGACTGACAAATTCAGCTCCAACTTTACCCCTCTCTTTCCCTCAAACACCCCCCTCAGGAAATAACATCAAATATAATTATCTGCTATCACAAGGGAACAGGTCCTTAATGCTGTCTCTAAGATGAAGAGAACTGCATCAGTGGGCCCAGACAATATCCTAAGTTTCCTTCCAAATAGCATCAAACATGACCTATCAGGCCATCTGGAATTGCTATTTATTTGTAGCCTCCAATCAGACTTTGCACCTCATGAGCATAGAACAGTGACATTCTTCCCTCTGCACAGAAGTGGGACATCTACGGACTCTGGAAACTAAAGACCCATGTATCTCCTTAGTCTCATATGCAAAGCCATGGAAAGAATTATCATGGAACTGATCAATAATGACATAAGAAATCGCCAGACACTGGACCCAACCCAATTTGGTTTTGTCAAGGGCAGGTCATGCCTGCTCAACCTGATAGACTTCTTTGAGAAGGTCACCAAAGAAATGGATGAAGGCAAAATGGTTTACACTGCCTAGGTAGTTAACACAATACTCCACTTGGATATTGTTAAACTCAAGACATTAGGTATAAATCCTTAGATCTGCTAGTTCTCTCCTCGCCTGCACTTTTACTAGCTTATTAGTCTAGCACCTTACCAGACTTCTTGTAGCAATTATTGTAGCACACAAAAGTGCTACAAGCACTAAACGTTCTACAAGGAAACAGCTCCAGTACTCATTATTAATGCCCACCATTCCAGGCATGTATAAAGATCAGTTCCCTGTGCTTTTCCCTATTAATCTGGTGAACTTGGGCATCCTGAAGCAATGTAGCAACTGCCTCATGTACAACAACAACCGTCTCCTCTTACCTCCCAATACTCAAACTTGTGAGATATGCACTTGTATATCCAAACTGGAAGCCAAGCACTCTCCATCCAAGACCGGAAAAGCTAGTCAAGAGGAGAAGGTCAACACTTGCACCACACCACATGGAACACATAGCCCTCCAGAACACACACCAGCACTGCCTTCACATAAAAACACAAACCACACACCCACCTTTGTGGAGGCGCTGAATAAAAATCTACCCAAACAGCAGAGGCCTCCAAGGCAGGAACACACTCCACCACCACAACACAACACTAATCATGAGACACATAACTCCCTTAAACAGTGTGCCACTCAACCAAAGCCCTTAAGGCAAAACAGCATGCCCAACACACTAGTAATAGGTGACTCAATAGTGAGGCACACTGATGTCCCACTCACTAGGTTGAATAAGGAGAAAGTAACAATCAGTTGCATGTCAGGTGCCAGGATCCACCACATAATGCATGCACTCAGGTCCCTCAACAACAGGTACAAATTTGACTCTGTCATTGTATATGTGGGTGTGAATGACCCGAGACGTACCTCCCTAGACTACATGAAAAGGGATATGGAGGAGCTCTCGGATTATGTAGCCCAGGTGGATATGACCCTAGCCCTGAGCAGCATCCTACCATCACCAAGAATGATACCACAGTACAAGTAGAAAATGATTGATTTCAACAATTGACTAAGTTTCTGGTGTCATTCTAAGGGGATCTAGTATCTGTCTGCCTGGGATGACATAATTGACAGATCTTGATGCTTTGCCAGAGATGGCCTGCATCTGTCACCCCTGGGTTTCCAGATACTGACCAAGGTTCTTGCCACCCCTATAGTGCCTTTTTTAGGCGGTGTTCCAAAGACCAAATTACCACCATAACAGCTACAAACAAATGCAATCTGAGGGTCATGCTGCTCAATGCTAGAAGTCTAAATCTCAAAATGCACTCGCTCAAAGCACTCCATAAAATGGAGAACATCAATATTTGTGCTGTAACAGAGACCTGGTTCAAGGCAGCAGAAAGCACCCCTGCAGTACCAGGCTATAACTCATTCCACACCTTGTGGCCCCAGAACTTGCACTGAAGATCCAAAGGCGGTGGTGTTTCTGTATTCATAAAGGATGTGCACACCTCCAGACTGGTAGCCCAACATAATGCATCAGATACTTCAGGTGCAGTTAACATTGGGTAAGACAGCGATTTAGGTTGTAGCCTGCTATAGGTCCCCAACCATGTCCCAAGATTCACACTCCACGTTCCTAAGCACCCTGGAAAATATTAGGGTTCAATCTAACACTCTCATAATGGGCGACTTCAACTACCCTCCATTAACTGGGAAAACTACTCAAGTACCAATACACTTGCCCAACGTTTCCTGGAATTCATTAATTCCAATGCCCTGGACCAACTCGTTCTTACCCCCACTAGCGGTAGCAACATTATTGACCTGGTCATTACTAACATACGCGACCGTTGCTCTACACCAATAGTCAACTCCTTCCTGGTTAGAGCCGACCGCAAACTGATTACCTTGGAAATACACATACCTCCCCCCCTGCAAAGGTAACCACCATGAAAAACTTTTCCAAAGCTAACTTTGAGAGCCTAAATACAGAGGTGGCTAACTTCATGGCACCCATGCAAATGGAGAATAGTTGCATGACCACCAAATCATACACCATTGCCCAATGCACTATACAAACACGTACACAAATGCATGGATCTTGCCATACCCAATAGAACCAAGACGCTCTCCTCAAAAAAAGGAAAGTCCCCTGCCATAAACAAACTCTACAACAGAAGGAGGAAACTGATGTAGAATAAGGTGAAGTCCCAAGACTGGAAAAACTCCCTTATCAGCCTCAATACAAAGTTGAGATCCCTCATCAAATCCTCTAAAGCTAGCTGTGAAAACAGAATTGCAGCAGATAGTAAAGACAACCACAAGACCTTCTATAGTTATGTAAAGAATCAACACAGCAATACCCAGATTTGCTGTGAGCTACTGCAGAATGGAACCTCCTATACAGAGTCAACAGATCTTGCCAATATACTGGCCGACAGATTCAGTGCCAACTTTACCCCTCTCTCCCCCCAAAGGACCAATCACAATACCAGATTGCCAGGCACCCAGTATTACTGCTGCATAGGTTAAAAACAGCACTGTCCAAGGCCAAGAACACAGCTTCTATGGGTCCTGGCAATATCCCTGGCTGTGTTCTGCATGAACTACAGAGTAAACTGGCACCTCACCTGTGCCCTGTTCAAACACAGCCTCGCCTCAGGCTTTGTCCCTACTAAATGGTGCACTGCTACAGTCATCCCTCTCCACAAAGGAGGCCCGACTACAGACCCTGGGAACTATCACCCCATTAGCCCGACAAGTCTAATATGCAAAGCTATGGAACGCATCATTATGGACCTAATAAACAAGGATATAAGGAATCTCCAAACTCTGGATCCTACACAGTTTGGTTTTGTGAAGGGTAGATCATGCCTGCGCAACTTGGTTGACTTCTTTGAGTCAGTCACCAGAGCTGTGGATGAAGGCAAGGTGGTTCATACAGCCTACCTTGATCTGGCCAAGGCCTTTGACACTATTCCCCACTCAGGAAGCATAGAAAAATTCGCTAAGCTATGCATCAACCCCTATGGGTTGAAAACTGACTCACAGACAGAACCCACAGTGTGAAAGTAGCTGACTCCAAGTCAGACTGCTGACCAGTCATGAGTGGTGTCCCATAGGGTTCGGTCACGGGTCCTCTCCTGTTTGGTAGCTACTTCTCTGAAGTCCAGGCCAACACGAAGGGACTCTGGCTGACAAGGTTCGCAGATGATTGCAAGTTGGGAACTATTAACTCCCCAAGTGATGTTGACATCCTACAGAAAGATCTCACTGAGACCAACGACTGGTGTCAGAACCATGGCCTTAAGTTCAAGGCCAAAAAAATGTGTCATCATCTCCTTTGGGAAGAACCCAGTTCCCATGAATTACCACATCGATGGTAGTCCACTGAACACAGAAGGTGTTATAAGAGATCTGGGAACACAGGTTGACAGCAACCTCTGTTTTGATCACCACATTGCCACTGTGGTCAGAAAGTTATTCTATGTGACACATCTCATTACTAAGGGTTTTGCATCCAGGAAGAAAGAGGTCATTGTCTTCCTCTACTCTTCCCTCATTAGGCCAGTCATTGAGTACAATGCCCCATTTGGCATGTACCTCACTAGACACCCGCAACAACTGGAGAGGCTACAAACGTACCTCATAAAGAGGATCCTAGGCCATAAACATTTGTCCTATATGGACAGACTCAAAAAACTCCAACTAGTCTTTGTCTCATATCACCTACTTAGAGGCGATCTCTACTTGACTTACAAAGCCAAGTCTGACCCAGCTCTGTTAGAAATGCTACATCTAAAGAAATCCCAATCCCTCCACACCACATGCTCCAGAGACCTCAGCCTCATTACCACAATCAACAGAACATGCTGGAGGGACAGGTTCATAACACAGAGACTGCCCATGATATGGATTAGACTTCCCATACATGTCAAACAGAGCACCTCACTGGGCCTCTTCAACAGAAATCTTGATGAGTGGATGGGAAATTGAAAATTCACCCCGGGAATCACTCCAGTGGCTCTACTCGACAGAGGCACTGGGAATTAAGGTCAGGTGGCACAATGCCAGGGTAATCCTATGGGCTAGGTTTGTAAAGGCTCCAGAGCCATTAGCCTAGTGCACACCTATGAACCACTTTCTTCCCCATTACACCTCCATATCTGCCATCTACTTGAGGAAAAAATTATTTGGAATCTCTTTAGGGTATAAAGTAGCAATACAAACACTTTCAAGCAAAAATCCTAAATCTTCTAGACTTTGTTGCATATTTGGGAGCTAAACATGTGGCCTCACATTGTTTTCTCAAATTACTTATCCAGCTTCTCTTCTTACTCTTTTCTAATCTCCTCAGATTGATTCCTATAATTATATGCAATATTTTATATACCCTACTAATTATCTCTTTTTTAACAGCAACTTCTGTTCTAGATTCAATTGAAAACTCTACTAGAGTCTGACTTTCACTTATAATTCCCCTATCGCTTTCTCTTTGCCTATAAGCTGATATCAATCCTTGATTGGGAAGGCAGTCTCTAGCCTGCAATCCAAATGTCTGTTGGCTTCTTTCCATTCTATTACATTTCCTTCTCTAGTTATTTCCTCCCAATACCTTGGTTGTTTTAGCTGTTCTCAAATAAATTCCAGCACCTTATTGCCTAGTCTCCGTACTGCTAATTACAGTCATTGCTATCAGCAGTCTCCTTTCACATGTTAACTTAGTTCTTAGAATACATCCTGCTACTTTATGAATATAATATTCTGTATGGCTGATATTATTCTCATTAAAGAGCCACATCCAAAATCCCACTCTTTCCTTATTTCATGAATTTTCCCACTGCTTCATCATTCCTTTCCACATTAAATTAAAGCTTTTTGCTTGTGTTATGTACATGAGTCTTAACTGTGTTGCTCTAAAATATCCCTTCAAATCAGATAATCTTAAGCCACTTGGTGCTACTGGAAGGATCAACTTATCCCACTTGTCCATTGCTCTCTTCCCCTCCCAGAAAAATTCCTTCAACTCTTTATTAATTACCGTCCATAACTTCTCCACTGATTGATAAAAATATGCTCAACCTATATATAAAACTAAAAGGACTAAAAACATGTTCTCTGTTTGTATATTGCTATCCATATCCATATACAAGATCTTCCTGTTTTGCAGTTTTTATAGTATCTTTTGTTTAGTCTCTTCCAACATATCCTTAGCTGCTATGAAAGAACCCTTTTTCAAATCAAACTACTAAATACTTAATTTTATTGTGCCCCCATAAATATTACTGAACCAGTTTGTGTGTGGGTACATTGTTTACAGCCAAAGCCTTTGTTTTAATCCTCATTAATTTTATATCCCAAAAAGATTTGAAACTGTCTTAAAATGTTCCACAACACTGAGATGTCCTTTTTTGGTTTTTATCAAGTACAAAATAATATCTGCAAAAGCCTGCTTTTCTCGATTACCATACCAATTATATCCTTGAATTTATGAGTCCTTTATTTTTATTACTTTTTAATATAAGTCAAATAACAAAGGGGAAAGAGAAAACCCCTACCTGGTTCCCAAGTTCAGACATGACTTGGCAGAGAGGAATCCTCCCACTTTATTTTTTGCCTCTGAGCCTTCATATATTCTCCAAATTAACCTTATTACTCTTATCAGGAAATGCAACTTCTTCCAATGCCCTACTCATAAAATCTCCAGATTAGAAATGCTTTCTCTGCATCTTGACCAAACAACAGCAATATTTTCTTACATTCTACTTCCCTCTGGATCATCATGTTGTCAAATAGGTTCATAGGTTCATACTAGGCTATCTGCCCTGGGGCAATTATAAGCCTAGCCCAATTCTGTATGGCTTACGCCACCCCTTGATTTGAGTATACTGTGCCCTTTTTAAGGTTTAGTTTACTGTGCCTCTGTCTAATAGTGACACGGGAGTAATCCCTGGGACAAACCTACGATCCCCCATCCACCTATCGAGATTTTTCTTGAAGAGATTCAGTGAGGTGCTCTGCCTCACATGAACTGGAATTCTATTCCAGAGTGAAGAGAGCCTCTGGGTTATGAACCTGTCCCTCCAGCAAGTTCTATTTATTTCTGTGCTGAGCTTCAAGTCCCTCGAGCGTGTGGCTCTAAGGGATTTAGATTTACTGAGGTGGAGCATGTCCATTAATTCTGGATTTGACATAGCTTTGTATGTCAGGCATAGATCGCCTCGAAGTAGGCGGTATGCAACTGAGTAGAGCTGGAGTTTTTTTAACCGAGCAGCATATGGCATCTGTTTGAGACCCTTTATCCTCTTGGTGAGATACATTTGGGGTCTTTCTAATTGCTGCAGGTGTCAGGTAAGGTACATCCCAAAAGGGGCATTGTATTCTATGATGGGCCTGATGAGGGATGAATAAAGGGGCACAATTACCTCTCTTGATCTAGATGTGAAACCCTTCGTGATGAGGTGGGCTGTGTAGAAGGTCTTTCTAACCACTTTGGCAATGTGGTTTTCAAAGGAGAGATTGCTATCAACTTGGGTCCCCAGGTTCCTAATAACTTTCTCTGTACTTAATGGGTTTCCATTAAATGTTTGCCTTCCCTCCACAAAATCACATTGGATCTATATCTATCAATTTTGGAAACATCTTTGCCATTCTTTTAGATGTTATAGTCATAAATATGTTATAATCATGGTTTAAAACTTAAATGGGTCTATATAATGCTGGGTCCAATGGGTCTTTGTCATTTTCAAGTATTACTGACAGCACAGCTTTCTTTCAGGATGTTGATGCTTCCCCTATTTTTAAAATACCATTAAACGATACTTTCCAGATCTTTATCCCTTTCTTTCCTTCTGTCTTTCAAACTTTCACAGAAGTACTATCTATTCCTCAAGACTTTCCTTCTGATTGATTATATGCCACTGTTTTTATCTCTTCTCCTATCTTAACAGTTAATTGTTGAGCCTCATCCATACGCAAATCTTCCATAACTATTTCCATTTGTGCTCTTTCTTGATTTCCACATCTCTGTTTTATACAAATTTTCATAAAAATTCTGAAATATATCTAATACATTTACAGGATCTCTGGTTGTTTCTCTTGCTCCCCAAGTTTGGCAACAACCCTTCCTACTTACTGCTGCCCAATTTATTGTGCCAAAAGTTTTTATCAAAAAAGTTGCTTAACAGCAATCTTTATAAACTCATGCATATTATCCAGAGGCTCACTTATTTTGTCTTTAGCACTCTGCAGTTGTGTGTCTTCTTGTTTTGTGAGATTCCCCTTATCCTGCCATACTTTAACCTTTATCAGCCCCTCTAAATAATTTCTGATACTTCTTAACTATATTTCCTTTTCTTTCATTTCTACTGTATTTTAAACTCTACTTTCATTTTATCCCACTTTAGCTAAACATACATTTTCTGGTAGCAGTAAATGTATAACACAGCGCATACAAGTACCAGAAAAAAATTATAATCTCAAGTACTACAAAAGATGAGTGACATAGGTAAAAGCAGGAAATGCAAGAGTAGGAAATGCAATGACAGAATCTTCATTAAAGTAGAAATAAAGTCAAATAAAATGTTTAAAACAAATGGAAGATAAAAACAGTGATGCTGAAGGGGAGATTTACAGACTGAAATGACAAATGGATGTTTTTAGGAATATGCATGTAGTTTTTGGTATGTGTTATGCTATGTAATTAGAAGCACCGTCATTTGTTTCCATGATTGTCACTGTTAAGTTAGAACTACAGCCTTTAGGTGCTTTTTGTGCAGTGTTAGAATTCTGTATGATCTTTGTAATCTTTGTAATATTAAAATTCATGCCAACCTACCAAAAGTTTCACTTAGAATTATGAACATTCCTGTTCAGATTTACAATGTGAATGTTTCCAAAATAGAAGACTCACATAAAATATAGATTAGATAAAACTTTCCCACTGCTTTGTCAATATTCTCTTATCCAGTAGGCGATATATCACCATCGTTTCCATCTTTCCACTCCCCTCACCTTTTGTTCCCCCCTTTCACTTTTGTTTTCCATATTTGCAGTTCCAATATCTAACCTACTCACCTTGCTCCTTTCTATCTCCTTTGCCACTTTTTTCCTTCCATACTTCTTTACAACTCCTACCCTGTCTCCAGTTCTCAAAAAGAGAGAGTTCACTTTCCTGTGAAGAACTATAGTTGTGGTTTATTCACTAAGATTTCACTATTATCCATGTCTGAACCCTCCCCTTTGTTTTTCCACCTTCTTTCCTATTTTTAGCTACAGTGACAGACGCCCACTTTTCAAAAAAAAAAACAGTTTGGTAAATAAATAAAGGAAATGTGATGAAAGGATAGTGGTAATCAAGATACCAACACAGATGTTGCAAGAGGTTTCCTCTGCAAACCATCCTGTGTGTATTTTTAAAATGAAATATGCAAGGTATTAGTGTTCCAACCAAGCAAAAGAGATCCGACAGTAGACCTGATGAAAGTATACCAAAGCTGGCAATTGGGCTCTAGCAGGATGTGCAACAGCCAAGTGAGGAGTTAATGCATAGAAGTTCATTCTTTTCTTTACTTCAAGCCTGTCAACCATATAACATCAGCCAAAAATTGTCCATTTGTTTCCTGTACCAGGTCTAAAGCTGGTCATGACAGGGCCATCATTCTGGCAGTCATAAGTATTTTTTTTTTTTACATTATGTACCTTACCAACATCCCCCAATGGCTGACATGCACACTTACAGAGCAAAGATCTATGGTGCCTTCTTCTGCACATATACACATTTCTGCACATATCCCATGAAGGTTGCCATGCTAATCCTATTTAGCAGAGTGAAGTACATTTTCCTGGCACATGCAGTGCATGCCATTCATCTCTTTCTACAGTAGGTGACAGTACTGAAGCAGACCAGATCACATCATGCCCCTCCAAGGATGACTGAGCTAGTGCTGGTCAGCGATGATAATCCTCTGCTGTCAGTTCTTCTATTACTCAAGTCATTAGTTGAACCATGGTCATTTGGGTCACATTCAGGTCTTTACCCCATATACTACTACAAAGCCAACTTTCATTGTCCATAGAAGATTAGACTGGTCCATGCTACAGCTAATAAATTAAAAGGTTGTGGGTGATCTATAGAGTTTATAAACAAAGGGATGTGTGTCTTTAGAAGAAGTGTGTAGCAGATGACATGCAGCTCATTATCATTTAAAGAGTTCAGTCTGAATGTAGATTTCATGAAGGTTACTGTAGATTCTTAGGGTTTCTTCTTATTTACTTACTGTTCAGAGAGCACATGATGTCAGAAGAGAAATATTTGCAGAAATTATGTAAACACAGAGGTGTAATTCTTAATGAAAAAAACTCTCAGCAGTAGACAACATTACTTCTATTGTAAGGCAACTTAACTGACAAAGGGAAGATCTGGATCCAAAAATTCAGTTTATATCTCACTGTGAGTGGATTATTCAAGAAGATTGAAAACATTCTGCATGTCACTGGGAAGAAGCCATAAAGGCATTTACTGTTTTTTAAATTTTCTTGAAGAGAAGAAGATAAAATAGCAGCAATAATAGAGAAGTTCAGGAATTACTGGGAACCGGTGGCGGCTCGTGCTATAGGACTGCAGGACTGCAGCCCCCCCCACCTGAAAAATAAATTGCCCCCCACTGTAGAAAAGTTAATAGATTAAATAATAAAATAAAAAAATAATTTACGAGTCACGGAACTCCACGCATGCGTGCTTAGTTCCTGACTGCTGTGTTAGGCAGTCCAGAACTCAACGCACGCATGCGTGCTTAGTTTCTGAACTCCAGACTGCTCTGTTAGGCAGTCCGGATAGGGAAGGAAGGGAACTCTGCCCTGCCAGCCCAGAAGTCTGTGTGGTGATGACCGCACAGACCGGAAGAACACCAGACTGCATCGCCCGTAGGCTGGAGGCTCCAGCTTACTCATGTCTCGTGGGGAAAGCAGAACTGCCTGCGTGGGCTGCTATGGAGGACAAACAGGTGATCGGGCTGCTGGAGGACTTAGCTGCCATGGATCTGCTGGAGGTAGGGTCTGTGTGTGTGTGTGTGTGTGTGTGTGTGTGTGTGTGCGTGTGTGTGTGTGTGTGTGTGTGTGTGTGTGTGTGTGTGTGTGTGTGTGTGTGTGTGTGTGAGTGAGACAGATCTGAGATAGGGGTATAGAATTATTACAATATAAAGTTGCGTTTGTTATTTTTTGGTATCTACATTATTTGCTAAAGTTTAATAGTGAACAAGAACCTAGTCATTGGAGACAGCCTGTACAAGACAGTAAACAGCCCCAAATGGAGACTAGTCCATTGAAAAGGTCCTTCCTACACACTAACTAATAGGTACTATGAAGGATTACCATTTTACCTGTTTGTAGTACTTTTGGATGCAACACAAAGCTAGGGAGTCTAGGGAAACCCATGTGGACCCAGGGAAGGCCTGCAGATTATTCACCAAAGGCACTCTTTCCAGGCACTGAATGAGAGAACCAAACTCTGTGATGCATTAACATGAAAAGCTGCACTGCTGTGCCACCCATGACCAGGCAGTATCAGGATACTGCAATATATTCCATAAGTCTCTAAGTGCAAGCATTTTTTA
The DNA here is from genome assembly GCF_019279795.1 of Protopterus annectens. Classification (NCBI taxonomy): domain Eukaryota; kingdom Metazoa; phylum Chordata; order Ceratodontiformes; family Protopteridae; genus Protopterus; species Protopterus annectens. The sequence continues at coordinate 459,033,283 of NC_056747.1, read as the reverse complement.
ATCCTATGCAGTTAGCTAATATCCAACTTTTTTATTCAAAAAGATAATCCAAGATGATTTAATATTTGAAATGTTTCATGTTAGTGACATTACTGATACAAGGTACAAAAAAGAAGCGTTTAAATCATTAACATAGACAAAGGTATTTATCATGCATGTCTGTGTAAAAGGTACAGTGAAACAGTTTAATCCCACTTTGTTTAGAAATGAGTGAATGCTGCTAAGCATTTACAGGAGTAATAGATTTGAAACAGTTTAATCCCACTTTGTTTAGAAATGAGTGAATGCTGCTAAGCATTTACAGTAGTAATAGTTTTGAAAATAATGTACATTAAGGAACTGCCAGTGATACTCCTGTTCATAAATTTATTTTCAAACATATTGATAGAAATAAGAATATGATAAAAACTGATGGGGTTATTTTAAAAATTAACCTAATTAATAATAAAGATTTTAAAGCTTTATCATATATTGTACAACAGAAAAAATAAACATCTACCCACATGCCTTTACACTTTTATTGCATTTTTCAATTTTTAATGATAATACTACATGGTTAATTATGCCCCAAAATAAAATTCTACATTTCAAAAGGCAATTACTATAAATTCAGAGTATATACATATACACTAAGGGTATTATTATAATAGTTATTATTATTAGAATATCATGTACTTTTAAAATTTGTTTTTCCTACACTGTCAGTAGAGTTGCCCAGAGTGTTAACGCACGACTGACACATTTTGTAATGCAACAGAGCTAAATGTTATAAACATCAATGATGCACATTTATCATAAACAGAGGAATAATACCATAAAGGAGAGATACCCCTAAAGGATAATACCCCTAAAGGAGAGATAACTATCCCAGCGGAGTGTAGCCTCCCAGACATCTCAAATGCGCAGGTGAAAGCTGCTCTCTCTAAAGCTAAAAACACAGCATCAATGGGACCGGATGGTGTCCCCGGCTGTGTGCTACACGAGCTAAATGAGGAATTAAACCTGCACATAAGGCAGCTGTTTAATATCAGCCTTACCACAGGATACGTGCCCATGGAGTGGCGTATGGCAACTGTGGTCCCACTCCACAAAGGCGGTGCCTCTACGTTCCCTGGTAATTACCGCCCCATAAGCTTAACAAGTCTAGTCTGCAAAGCTATGGAGAGGATCATAATGGAGCTCATAAACAAAGATATAGGGGACTTGCAGACATTGGACCCGACCCAGTTTGGCTTCGTCAAGGGAAGATCATGCCTTTTGAACTTGGTCGACTTCTTCGAAACAGTCACCAAGGCCATTGATGAGGGAAAGGCAGTCCATACAGCCTACCTTGACCTTGCAAAGGCTTTCGACACAATACCCCGCCCGGGTATTGTAGAAAAACTTACCAGCTTAAATGTAAACCCATATGTCACAAGATGGGTTGCAAACTGGCTTAAGGACAGAACCCACAGGGTTAGAGTTGCTGGCGCTATGTCATACTCCAAGCCGGTCACAAGTGGTGTCCCACAGGGCTCGGTCCTTGGCCCCCTATTGTTCGGCATCTACTTCTCAGAAGTACAGGCCAACATGGGAGGACTTTGGCTGACAAAGTTTGCAGATGACTGCAAACTGGGCGCCATAGTGGAAAGTGCATCAGACACGGATATCCTTCAGAAGGGACTCACGGAAACAGATAGCTGGTGCCAGAGCCATGGCCTGAAGTTAAACGCCAAAAAATGTATAGTCATACCCTTCAGGAAAAACAAGGTAACCCCAAGCTACCATATAGGTGGAAATCCACTAAGCACAGAAGAGGTTATCAGGGACCTGGGGACCCAGGTTGACAGTGGCCTTTCTTTTGACACTCACGTTGCTAAAGTGGTTAGAAAGACCTTCTACATTGCCCACCTGATCATGAAGGGATTCACATCCAGATCTAGTCAGGTCATTGTTCCCCTGTACTCTTCACTTATCAGACCAATGATCGAGTACAATGCCCCATTCGGGATGTATCTCGCGCGACATCTGCAGCAATTGGAGAGACCCCAAAAGTTTCTCACCAAAAGGATAAAGGGACTCCAAAATCTGTCATATGCTGCCAGATTGAAGAAACTCCAGCTCTATTCAGTCGCATACCGTCTGCTCAGAGGTGACATGTGACTGACATACGTCCAACCCGGAATTAATGGACATGCTCCACCTCAAAAAATCCAAATCCACCAAAACCACTAGAGCAAGCGACTTAAACCTTAGCACGGATATAAATAGGACGTGCTGGAGGGATAGATTTATCACTCAGAGACTCCCTATGCTGTGGAATAGAGTCCCGGTCCATGTGAGGCAGAGCACCTCGCTGGCTCTGTTCAAGAGAAATCTTGACCTGTGGATGGGAGATCGTAGGTTTACCCTGGGAATCATCTCTGTGTCACTGCTGGACAGAGGCACAACAAACTAATGGGTACAGTATTTTTTCATATAAGGGGTGGCGTAAGCCACAAAAATTCGGGCTAGGCTTATAAATGCCTTGGGGCAGATAGCCTAGTATAAACCTATGAACCTATGAATCTATAAAGATATACATTTTGCAAATACTACACAGCCACAGATGGAAAAATGAAAACAGAGAAAGTAAGTTTAATTAGCTGTAATTTGCAAGAAAGTTTGACACCAATGTATCATCCTAATGAAGTCTTCATAAAGAGAAGCAGTCTATCTTTGACTACAAATTAAGATGACTTTTGCAAACCCATCCAGCCTTCCTGTTGTAAATTAGATGAGCATTTTAGTGAATGACCTGTATATGTTATTGTTTTTTTAGGTTTTCTTGAATTATCTCAACATTGTAATCCATTCGCTCTGTAGAAATTGCAGTACCTTGTGTTTCCCATTTACTGTTAACAGTTCTTCTTTTACATGCAAAATTTTTAAATAATGCTACATTATTAATTTCATCATCTTTTCCAAAATATGCTACTGTCTTGGATTATAACCATTTTAAACAATGGAATTAAGAGATTTGGGAGAGTAGCAGACAATAAATGCATCTCCCAGTTACTAGTTTCCTGCAGCCACTTTATGCTGTCTGCAAGGCTGTTCAGGGACTGCTGCTGGAACTTCTCATTATGAAGGTTGATACATAGTTGCATTAATGGTTTTGAAACTAGAAGAGGTCCCTAGTATTTCCCACCGACTCCAAACATCTACCCATTGTGGAAAACTGTGCTGTAATCTGTTGACATGTAAATCATTTATTAACAGATTTTTTCATGACTTTGCCATACCAAATAGTTTGCATTTATTTCTATAGAAGTGTGTGTGTGAAATGCCCCAGTTGCTACATGGTGGTGGGTAGAGAATAAGACTTGAAACTTTGTACCTTGGGTTTAAGTGGCAAGAGCCTGAATTCCTTCCCACCAGTATTTGTAAAACATTTGCAGATATTTGCCTCATATTTGTTCTGTTCCTCATAAAATCTGTGGTTTCTGTATTTTTGTTTCTTAACACAGCCAGTAGTGCAGTGGTGTAGTGGAAGCATTGTTGCCTGACAGCTACAAGTTGCCTGGTTTGATTCTTGGCTGGGGTGCCTTCTGTGTGGAGTCTACATGTCCTCCCTGTGTTTGTGTGGGTTTTCTCTGGTGTCCTCGATGGATATTTGTTCCTATTTTTTGGACTGTATTCCCCCATTATTGGCTTTGTTCAGGTGTTTTGTGCTAAGATGTTGACAGCTATGGTGAGAACTGAACTGAATTCACTAAACGGTAGCCATTTAAGTTTCATTCTTCCTTTCATTCATAAAACAGATGATTTGGCATAGTGGTATGTTGGTCTGACTGTTTTGCACAGGGTCGTGGGTTCAATACGTGGTAGTAAAATGTATGGTGGTAACACAGCATTTTATTCTAATAACTTTCCAACATTATACAAGCAATGTTTAAAATGTGTCCCTGTTTTTTGGTCTTTTGCACCCCCCCCCAAATTTTGGATTTTTCCAGATTTCTTGTGCTGCAAAGTTCAGAGATGCAGCTGAGTGTCAAGTAGATTTTACAAGAAGTTGAGAGCTGCAGGGGAACAAAAGTTTAGTGCTGCTTATGCCGAGTCAATGTGCATAGCTAATAGCACAATAGGTAGTGTACTTGCTTTTGATGCAGAAGACTGTGGGTTCTACTCCCACAGTAGGTAGATGCATCGCTGGTACTGTATTGTAAAGGGGGTGGATGCTGCAGTCCTTTTTGGTGAAGATACCTAGTAACTATGAACCTGTTATCAGTTTGCCATCCATTCCCTATTGCAGTATTACTAGCTTATCGTTCTTTTAATGCAACTTAGGCAATTTATTTCTCAAGGGCAACAGGCACTTTATTTGTAGATGAAATAAAGAAATATAAAGTTGTTTGCTAGCAGCAACCTCTTCATTAGTTACAGATTTCTTTAATGTGGAATTATTTAGATGACTTTTACTTCTTCAGAAATTGTGCATATTTACTGATACTGGTGGACTGTAGAAGCTTGAGTAGACTTTTATGATAGAAATGTTCTGAATTGGGCAGTTTTGTCATTACTGGTGCATGCATTTTGTTTAATTGTTTACGGGAAAAATGTTCAAAACAAATTTAAAACGCCCTCTAACAACTGTACTATATTGTACAAGCAATATCATTTAATACAATCGGGTAGGTGTATCAAAGACCACATGTATGTTTCGTGTGCAAGGGGCCTATTATTTGACAACAGCCCAAAGTTAATCTTTATCTGCCACTGGCAAAATGTATTTTCTTTGAATGTGGGTTTCAATGCTGTTTCAATGAATGTGAGTTTCAAGAGCAGAAAAGTTTTAATGCTAAGTCTGTTTTCATTGTGAGACTGCATTGCTTTATTTAGCAGATGTCTTAGTGTTTGTGCTGTAAAATGCAAACTAAAACTTTCAAATGAAGTCCAAATCATCGTAGAAGTAAAGCAGTATGCACATTAGTGTTTATGGTAAATGGGGTGAAATAGCCAAGTAATGGTTCACTGGAATGGCTGCAGGGGGGGAGGCTCCATTTGACCATGATTTTGTGAGAGGGGAGGGTGGCAAACTCAAAGACAGCCCCGGCTGAACTATACCTCTCAACTGTCCAGATTTTCACAGAATGATTAGATTTTTGCTTCTTATTTTTGGTTTGTTCCTCGTAAAATGTGTGGTTTTCTGGCAAATTATTTAGGAATTAAGTCACTAAGTAATGACAGACATAGAGTTTCAGACTTCATAACCTTCAGATAAATGCATGCTAAAGCAAGACCTGTTATTATATCAATTGTATCAACACAGGTGATACTGTATCAGAATACAAAACTCTCTAGAGAACAAACACTTAGCACACCAAATACTTTACTGCAAAGCTTTTGGGTCTACACCCTTCATCAGTACACAATAAAACCATTCTTTTCAGACTTTAAATAGGAAAAATAATTAGTCACATGATATAGCCAGCCCAATTACATATCTATCAATTAAAATTTAAAAACAGATGATAAAATACAATGTAAAACTTCCATATATTTAACCTAAAATGCATTTCAATTCTAGACTACAAATTACATTAAAGCATATAATATAATACATTTAACCATGAAAGATAATAGCACATGCAACACAAGTATAAATGATACCCTACCATAATTAATAAAATCAAATACTCTCTCTCTGTCTTTTCAGCAATACTGGCTTAAGACTAACAACATTATTGAGACCGGGTTTTACATCTGCTGGCAATCTAACAATCCACTCATACTCTTTCAATTCCAATGTATTATTCATATCTCCCTTCCTTACTCCCATCTCAATAGTGCATATAACCCTAAACTTAAATGTATGTCTCTCTCCTTCTTCCATTATATGTTTGCTCAAAGCATTTGTTAATATTTTTCTTCTTATCTCTGATTTATGCTCTATGATCCTCTCCTTTAACTTTCTGGTGGTTTTACCTACATAGAACGATGTACAGGCTGTGCATGTAGCCAAATAAACCACCTGTACTTCATTACAATTTGTTAAGGTTTTGATATTATAAACCTCCTTACTAATAGGGTGCATAAAGCTATGCTCACCTTCATACAGATAATCACAACAAGTGCAATTATAGCATTTCATTGTGCCCACTTTTTTTTTGTATTTGTTTATTTATCTGCTGAAAATCTTTATAGCAGAATTTTTGTTTAAGGGTCTCTGAATTTCTATATGCATAAGATGGTCTATCACCTACAGTTAACTTAATTTCTGGCATAGCCATTAAAATCTGCCAGTTTTTCTCCACTATATTACGTATAGCTTCAGTATTCAGGTTAAATGTAGTGAGGTATCTAACCATTTTATCCCCACACCTCGACAATTCATTACCACCTAGTCCTCCATTGAAGACAGGCCTATATCTACTTCCTCTCTCATTCACTACCTCTTTGTAAACCTTTTTAATAATATATTCAGAATAAACACTTCTCCGAAACTCTTGCATCATCTCCCTAGCTTGCTCCTCAAACCTGGCATCTGTAGTATTCAGTTTACTAGTTCTTATTAATTGAGCCTTCAATATACCTTTAAAGGTGTGGGGGGCATACATACTACCTCTGTTAATATATCTAGAAGCATCCACTTCTTTCTTGTATATAGTGGATTCTAGCCTATCCCCATTCCTATATAGGTGCACATCCAAAAAATGTATACTTTGTTCTGATGCTGTCATCTTAAACTTTAAAAATTCAGTTGTCTCATTAAGATACTTTACATAATCATTCAATTCCAATAAGGTACCCCCCCCAAAGCAAAAAACAATCGTCCCCAAATCTTTTGTAGAATTTAACATTCATATTCATCTCATTCATTCCACTAAGTATCACTTGTTTTTTCCCATTCATATAACACTATATTAGCATAAGTGTTAGCTATAGGGGTACCCATTGCTACACCTGTGAGTTGTAAATATGGCTCATCATCAAAAATAAAAATATTGTTCGATAACACCATTTCGAGAAGGGCACAAGCATTTTCAGTTTCCCCAGGACTCATTCTAACCTCATTTGTTAGAAAATCACGAATTGCATTTACACCATATTCATTGGATATAACTGTAAATAATGAAGTTATATCCAAAGATACCAATGCATAACTCTGATCCCTACTATTGACGCACCAATTATGTAGTTCTTGGAGAAAATTACTAGTGTCTTTTAGCACTGTGGAACATTTGCTCAAGTGCACACCTAGAATTGTCTGTAGATATTTTGAGATGGGTTGTGTAATCCAACCACCCCCTGAAACAATTGGCCTAAGCTGGGGATTCACCAAGTTTTTATGAATCTTGAGAATGCCATAGATCTGTGGTATTCTAGGACAGGGTGCACTCAAATAGTTATTTTTGAACAAAACTCACTAAATGCTATGTACAGACAGACTTTTTTTCATATAAATACGTCTGGTAAACTTGACTGTATATGAAGGATGTGTGAATTATTGTCTATAAAGTTCAATTATTATGGAAATGTGCAATTTGGTGTTTATGTAGATGTTTATATGCTCAGGATTTGGATTTCGCAGCATCATTTTTTTTTAGCTTGAATAAAGTTGATTTACAAAAAATGCTTTCAAAACACCAGGGCATAGTATGTGAGCTGAGTAGTATGCTGCAGTGCCTGCTGTGCAGTTGGCTTCTGGGAAATGCTGTGAAAAATGCATTGATGCTCCGTTTTCAGGCACCTAACTGCACTGAAATTGGATGTTACTGATATCAAGGCTGCATCACCATCAAGATCTGACAACAGCATATCTGTTATTGAATTGTACTTTACATAGACTGATGGCCTCTTAGACAGGTTTGTTGCATCCCAAGGCATCATCAGATCTGCTGTTATTTGTTTGACAATTTGTTTTTCTATATTCATAGAACTAAAATGTTAAAACAACATTTGACCATTACAAAAATCTACAATTTGTACTAGACAAGCTTTACAGATATTTATTCTATGTCCTTTGTAAATTTGTTACTTCCAATCATTCTCCAAACTTTCCACCTTGCTTCTCTAAACAATACAGTTTATTTTCTAGAACTTATTCTATCCATCCTGAATTCTTTTTAATCAATTTGTCTAGATCATCTTCCTAACTTTAAAGGTCAATAAACGCTCCCCAGCCTTCAAGCAGCACCACCGTTCAAAACTCTCACTCAAGTCTTTCGGCTTTTCCCGGTTAGGGGTCGCCACAGCGGAACTCCGGTCCACTAATGATTGGCAGTTGATTTTTACGCGCTGGCTTGCTGGGCCTAATGCACAACCTTCAACAAAGGAGCACCCATCCACGCATGCCGACACACAGAAGACGCTCTAATGGAGAATCGAATGGGCAACGTCTAACTGTGAGGTGACAGCGCTACCGCAGCACCACCACCGCAGTCACCACTGTTCAAAACTAAAAATGAAAATTAGCTATTTCCCAGTATTGGCCCTTTCATATGAAACTGGATTATATCTCTCTCTCTCCTCCCTCTGAAAATTACTCATACAGCAATACACCCTCTGTATAGGTTCATAGGTTCATAGGTTCATACTAGGCTATCTGCCCAAGGGCATTTATAAGCCTAGCCCATAGTTATGTGGCTTTCGCCACCCCTTTAGTTTGAATAAAAACTATGCCTATCATTTTTCTGTGCCTCTGTCAAGCAGTGACACTGAAGTAATCCCTGGGGTATATCTGCGATCTCCCATCCATTGGTCAAGATTCCTCTTGAACAAGGCCAGCGAGGTGCTCTGCCTCACATGTACCGGGATTTTGTTCCACAGCATAGGGAGTCTCTGGGTGATGAATCTATCCCTCCAGCACATTCTATTTATAACCGTGTCAAGGTTTAAGTCTCCCGCCCTTGTGGTTCTGAGGGATCTAGATTTTTTGAGGTGAAGCATATTCATCAAATCTGGGTTTGACATGGCCTTATATGTCAGGCACAGGTCACCTCTGAGCAAGCGGTATGAGACTGAATAAAGCTGGAGTTCTTTCAGTCGGGCAGCATAAGACATATTTTTGAGACCCTTTATCCTTTTGGTGAGGAACTTTTGGGGCCTTTCAAGCTGCATCAGGTGTCTGGTCAGATACATTCGAACGGGCATTGTACTCAATCATAGGTCTAATGAGTGATGAGTACAGGGGACGATGACCTCCCTTGATCTAGATGTGAATCCCTTCATGATCAGGTGGGCGATATAGAAGGTTTTCCTAACTACTTTAGCAACATGAGTGTCAAACGAAAGACTACTGTCAACTTGGGTCCCCAGATCCCTGATGACTTTTTCTGTGCTCAGTGGATTGTCACCTATATGGTAGCTAGGGGTAACCTTGTTTTTCCCGAAGGGTATGACTATGCATTTTTTGGCGTTTAACTTCAGGCCATGGCTCTGGCACCAGTTATCCGCTTCTGTGAGGCCCTTCTGGAGGATATCTGTGTCAGATGTGTTTTCGACTATGGCCCAGTTTGCAGTCATCTGCAAACTTTGTCAGCCATAACCCTCCTGTGTTTGCTTGTACTTCAGAAAAGTAGATGCCAAACAAGAGTGGACCCAGGACTGAGCCCTGTGGGACACCACTTGTGACAGGCTTTGAGTCTGACATGGCTCCAGCAACTCTGACCCTGTGGGTTCTGTCGCTAGCCAGTTTGCAACCCATCTTGTGATGTATGGGTTTACATTCAAGCTGATGAGTTTTTCAATGATACCTGAGTGGGGTATTGCCTTTGCCAGGTCGAGGTAGGCTGTATGGACTGCCTTTCCTCATCAATGGCCTTGGTGACTGTCTCGAAAAAGTCAACCAAGTTTAAGAGGCAGGATCTGCCTTTGACAAAGCCAAACTGGGTTGGATCCAAAGTCTGCAAGTTCCCTATGTCTTTATTTATGAGTTCCATTATGATCCTCTCCATGGCTTTGCAGATAAGGCTTGTCAAGCTAATGGGGCGGTAATTTCCAGGGTCTGTGGAGGCACCGCCTTATGAAGTGGGACCACAGTCGCCGGCGCCACTCCTTGGGCAATGATCCTGAGGTGAGGCTAAGATTAAACAGCTGTCCTAACTGTGGGTTTAATTCCTCGTTGAGTTCATGAAGCACACAGCCGGGACACCATCCGTCCCATGGATGCTGTGTTTTTGCCTTATCGAGGGCAGTTCTCACCTGCTCACTGTAGATGGTTGGGGGGCTACAATCCTTTGGAATATATATCTCTCCTTTTGGGGAGGGGGAGAAGTTTGCACTGAACCTGTCAGCCAGTATGTTAGCAATGTGTGTAGGTTCAGTAATTTTCACATCATTTTGAACTAATTCTGAGCATATCTGGGAGTTTCCTCCTAGGTTTCTAACATAGCTAAAGAAGGCCTTATGATTGTCTTTAGAGTCCTTGGCGATTTTTCTCTCAAAATTTGCCTTGGATGATTTTATGAGAGCTCTTAGTTTTTTACTTATAATGATCAAAGGTGTCTTACCTTTCAAGGATTTTGCTCTATCTTGTAGTAGCTTCCTCCTTTTGTTGTAGAGCTTGTTTATGGCTGGGGTCCACCAGACTGGACGCTTGCCTTTGGTACAGAGAGTCTTAGTTTTGTTTGGGATTGCCTGATCCATGCAGTCCTGTAGGTGCTGGTAGAAGGCATTTGTAAGTGATTCAGCGGTTTGAGTAATGTTTACCACTGGCTCAGGGGCCTTAAAGGAGACCACACTAGTTTTTAGAAGTGTGAAATCGGCTTTTGAGAAGTTTTTCACTGTAGTCTTTTTTGTTTCAGGTGGGGGCGGGATGAGGACCTCCAGCGAGATTAGTTTATGATGATTATACGTCTGTGTCAAAAATCCAGCCTTTTGCTTTTAAAATCAGCCTAGTACTAAAGCAGAACAATAAGCATAATTGCGGGGTTTTTTTTAGTGGTTGATATAAAGGACCTGTATACAGTTATCCCACATGAAACGGGTAATTGTTGTCAAGGGGCAATTTGTTCGTGCAGCTAGAATGGTGTCCAAACAGGTTGACTTCCTGGTTGAATGTGATAAAATTCAATCAATGTTTCTAATGAGAGGGTACCCCCATACGTTTATTGAGGAAATCAAACAAGAAGTTTTACATAAGAGAGAAACAGGCCACTTTCAACCCTTATTGAGGGGAGGCAATATGCAAGTCACCCCTAGTAGTAGGAAAGAACATTGTAACATTTCTTTCTTGTTTACATATTGTGTTGATTTTAAATCTATCAAGAACATTATTTCCAAGAATTGGAAATTGTTCTCAGATGATCAACAACTTATAAATGTTGTGGGGGAAATGCCCAGTTTTACTTATAGACGAGGCAACAATTTGAAAGAACTTTTGGAACGTACTAAGGGGAAGACACATGGGATGAAACGAGGAATGTCCAAGTGTGGGATGTGTTCCTTTTGTGGATATATTCTAATTGGAACATCTATCAAAATAACAGGGACCGATTATCTGATTAAAGGAAAATTTAACTGTAACTCTAAAGGAGTGGTCTATGTGGCTCTGTGCAGGCAGTGTACTGCCTTTTACATTGGCAAGACCGATAGACCACTCATAGGTTCATAGGTTCATAGGTTTATACTAGGCTATCTGCCCTAAGGCATTTATAAGCCTAGCCCAAATTATTGTGGCTTACGCCACCCCTTATATGAGAAAATACTGTGCCCATTAGTTTGTTGTGCCTCTGTCCAGCAGTGACACAGAGATGATTCCTGGGGTAAACCTACGATCTCCCATCCACAGGTCTAGATTTCTCTTGAACAGAGTCAGCGAGGTGCTCTGCCTCACATGGACCGGGATTTTATTCCACAGCATAGGGAGTCTCTGAGTGATAAATCTATCCCTCCAGCACGTCCTATTTATATCCGTGCTAAGGTTTAAGTCGCTTGCTCTAGTGGTTTTGGTGGATTTGGATTTTTGAGGTGGAGCATGTCCATTAATTCCGGGTTGGACATGGCCTTGTATGTCAGGCACATGTCACCTCTGAGCAGACGGTATGCGACTGAATAGAGCTGGAGTTTCTTCAATCTGGCAGCATATGACAGATTTTGGAGTCCCTTTATCCTTTTGGTGAGGAACTTTTGGGGTCTCTCCAATTGCTGCAGATGTCGGGTGAGATACATCCCGAATGGGGCATTGTACTCGATCATTGGTCTGATAAGTGAAGAGTACAGGGGAACAATGACCTCACTAGATCTGGATGTGAATCCCTTCATGATCAGGTGGGCAATGTAGAAGGTCTTTCTAACCACTTTAGCAATGTGAGTGTCAAAAGAAAGGCCACTGTCAACCTGGGTCCCCAGGTCCCTGATAACCTCTTCTGTGCTTAGTGGATTGCCACCTATATGGTAGCTTGGGGTTACCTTGTTTTTCCTGAAGGGTATGACTATACATTTTTTGGCGTTAACTTCAGGCCATGGCTCTGGCACCAGCTATCTGTTTCCGTGAGTCCCTTCTGAAGGATATCCGTGTCCGATGCACTTTCCAGTATGGCCCAGTTTGCAGTCGCCTGCAAACTTTGTCAGCCAAAGTCCTCCCATGTTGGCCTGTACTTCTGAGAAGTAGATGCCAAACAATAGGGGCCAAGGACCGAGCCCTGTGGGACACCACTTGTGACCGGCTTGGAGTCTGACACAGCGCCAGCAACTCTAACCCTGTGGGTTCTGTCCTTAAGCCAGTTTGCAACCCATCTTGTGACATATGGGTTTACATTTAAGCTGGTAAGTTTTTCTACAATACCCGAGTGGGGTATTGTGTCGAAAGCCTTTGCAAGGTCAAGGTAGGCTGTATGGACTGCCTTTCCTCATCAATGGCCTTGGTGACTGTTTCAAGAAGTCAACCAAGTTCAAAAGGCATGATCTTCCCTTGACAAAGCCAAACTGGGTCGGGTCCAATGTCTGCAAGTCCCCTATATCTTTGTTTATGAGCTCCATTATGATCCTCTCCATAGCTTTGCAGACTAGACTTGTTAAGCTTATGGGGCGGTAATTACCAGGGTCCGTAGAGGCACCGCCTTTGTGGAGTGGGACCACAGTTGCCGTACGCCACTCCTTGGGCACGTATCCTGTGGTAAGGCTGAGATTAAACAGCTGCCTTATGTGCGGGTTTAATTCCTCATTTAGCTCGTGTAGCATACAGCCGGGGACACCATCCATTGATGCTGTGTTTTTAGCTTTAGAGAGAGCAGCTTTCACCTGCGAATTTGAGATGTCCGGGAGGCTACACTCGGCTGGGATAGTTATCTCTCCTTTAGGGGGGGAGAGGGGGGTGAAGTTTGCACTGAACCTGTCTGCCAGTATGTTGGCAATGTCTGTGGGTTCAGTGATTTTTGTATCATTTTGGACTAATTCTGAGCATATCTGGGAGTTTCCACCCAGGTTCCTAACATAGCTGAAAAAGGCCTTATGATTGTCCTTTGAATCCATGGCAATTTTTCTCTCAAAATTAGCCTTAGTTGATTTTATGAGTGCTCGTAATTTTACTAATAATGATCAGGGTGACTTCCCTTTTATGGATTTTGTTCTATCATGTAATAGCTTTCTCCTCTTATTGTAAAGTTTGTTAATGGCTGGGGTCCACCAGACTGGACGTTTGCCCTTTGTGGAAAGAGTCTTGGTTTTATTTGGGATTGCCTGATCCATGCAGTCCTGGAGGTGTTCATAGAAGGCATTTGTAAGGGCTTCCGAGCTTGGGTTGTGGTTTCCTCTGGCTCAGGGGCCTTGAAGGATACCACACCAGTCTTGAGTAGTATGAAGTTTGCTTTAGAGAAGTTCTTCACTATGGTCTTTTTGCTTGGGGTGGGGGCGGGATGTGGATTTCCAGTGAGATTAGTTTATGATCAGATCTCACCAATGAGGGATATACTTCCGGTGTGGGGCATTTTGTCCCCATGTTTGTGACAATGAGATCTAGTATATTTTCTCCTCTCGTGGGAACAGTGACTAGCTGTTCCATGGCATTTGAATTTATGAACTCCAGGAACCGTTGGGCTAGAAAGTTAGGGCTTGAGTAATGTTCCCAGTCTATATTCGGGTAGTTGAAGTCACCCAATATGATGGTGTTTGGAGATACATTTATACCCTCCAGTGTCTTCAGGAAGGCTGTATGGGGTTCCTGAGTTTGAGAGGGTGGCCTGTAGCATGCTACAATTTGTAGAGCAGTTTTGCCTATGGTTAGTTGCACCTGGATGGTTTCCAAGCTTGGCGTTGCCACCAACCTGGAGGTGTGAGTATCCTTTATGAATATGGATACACCCCCTCCTTTTGTGGTGTGGTCCGGGTTTTGGGGCTGGAACGCATGATATGAGGTAAAACCTAATAGTGCCGGGTGCTCTCAGGAGCCTTGAACCAGGTTTCAGTTACAGCACAGACATCGATGTTCTCCATACTGAGAAGGGCCTCGAGTGCGTGCATTTTGAGATTTAGACTTCTGGCATTGAGCAGCATTACCCTCAGTTTCTTCCCATTTTGTTTTCTAGGGTGGTAGGTTTAGAATTTGAGCCTTGCCTAAAAAAGGCACTATGGGGGTGGCAAGAGCCTTAGCCAATATCCGAATCCCAGGGTGACAGGTGCAAGCCGTCCCTTGAAGCAGCGTGGCTTGTCAAGCATGTCATCCCAGGCAGACAGACACTGGATCCCCTTTGAATGACACCAGACATTAAGCCAATTGTTAAAGCTGATCATCTTGTCTCTATATTGTGGCATCATTCTTGGTGAAGGAAGGATACTGCTCAGGGTTAGGGTCATACCTGCCTGGGCTACATAATCAGAGAGCTCCTCTATGTCTCTTTTCATGTAGTCCAGGGAGGTACGTCTCAGGTCGTTCACACCAGCATGGACAATGACTGTGTCATATTTGTACTTGCCATGGAGTGACCCGAGTGCTTGTGTTATGTGGCGGATTCTAGCGCCCGATAGGCAGCTTACTGTGACCCTCTCCTTGTTCAGCCTGGTGAGTGGGACGCCAGTGTGTCTGACTATGGAGTCACCTATGACAAGTATGTTTGGTGTTGTATTTGGCCTTAAGGGCTGTGACTGCTTTGCACACTGCTTTTGTGGTTTATGTGTTGCTTGTGGGGTGTCTTGAGGTAGCAGTTGTTTGGGTGTCTGCTTTGGAGGCCTCTGCTGTTTAGGTAAATTTTTACTCAGAGCCTCCGAGTATGTCTTTGTGTGTTTATGTGTTTGATTCAGTGGAGTGGTAGCATTATGTTAGGCTGGTTTTGTGGTGTGTGTAGTTGCCTTCTCCTCCTGTCTGGTCTTGCCAGTCCTGAGTTGAGAGAGCTCAGCCTCCAGTTTGGCTAAATAGCTGCATCTGTCGCAAGTATTTGTGTTATGTGGGAGGAGGAGAGGGTTATCTGTGTACATGAGGCAGTTATAACATTGCCTCAAGATTCCCAGATTCACCAGCTGGACCGGAGAGGAGATTGACAACTGACCTTTGGACATGCTAGAATAATATTGGGAAATCCTTAATTGAAAACAAGGGCCAGTGGGGAGTGAGGGTGTAGTGCTTTTAATTTTTAGTGCTGACTTATATAATTGCTTTAGTGAGCAAGTGCCAGGTAACTTGAGTGCAATGTGTTACAAGTAACTAAATGCAAAAACGACAAGAAGAGGGTGTATGAACATGTATATGCTATAAACAATGGAGATCTAAATAATGCATTGGCAAAACACATCTGCCAGAACCCCGATCATACTTTTGGGTTTTCAATCTTACATCAGGTACAACCACATATTAGAGGGGGCCCATGGCAATTACAACTAGAGGAACAAGAAGTTGATTGGCAGATTCGCACATCGTCTTATATACCTCCAGGATTAAATGAAATTGTATCAATCAAATGTATATTAAAACTTAAAGCCCTTAGGAGGTAACATCTATTAATTTAGTAAAACATAGTAGAATATTGGTTTCAAAAGTTTGGGTAGTTAATGTACTATGGATTTATATGTATATGTTTTTTAAAAAAATTTTTAGCTGGGTTGGGAATTGTGACAAAATGCAGGATGTATGCATTTTGATAGCTTGGTTTAGTTATATACAAAGTATAGTTATAGTATATATATATATATATATATATATATATATATATATATATATATATATATATATATATATATACTTTAAGAGGTCTGCACATGAATGTTATAGATCTAAGAAGTTTTAGGCTTAGAGGCTGTATTTTAACATAATTAACATAAATAATATAAGGAAATGTATTATTTCACTGTGCGTTTAAACATTTAAATATTTAGCACTGTTTTTATTGAATAATTGATGGCAGCTAATTGCTCAGTATTTAAATGAAGGAGAAGTGTTTGTTTAATGTATTTTAGTCTGAGGAAGGTGGGGAAAACTTCCCTACCGAAAGCGCTTACTAAATAAACAATCCGTGCTCTGCCTTTTGGATTCAAAGCTTCTGCATTTTTCCACTGTTCTTTTTTGTGTTAGAATGTATGGATGTTGTGTGGGAAGAGACTAAACAAAAGATAATACAAAAGCTGAGAAACTGGTAGCCCTGTTCTATGGATATGGATAGCAAGATACAAGCACTGAAAATGTTTTTAGTCCCTTTAGTTTTATACACAGGTCAGGCATATTTTTATCAACCAGAGGAGTACCTGTGGATAGCAATTAATAAAGAGTTGAAGGATTTTATCTGGGAAGAAAAGAGAGCAACAGTCAAATGGGATAAGTTGATCCTTACAATGCAACAAAGTGATTTTGAATTATTTGATTTTAAGGGGTATTTCAAAGCTACACACTTAAAGCACCTATACATAGCACAAGCATAAACCTGTAATTCAAAAGTTGAAAAGGATGATGATGAAACAAGGGGGAAACTCAAGAAGTAAGGAGAAACTGGCATTTTGGATGCAGATTCTTAAGTAGAATTACAATAACCACACAGAATATTATGTTCATAAAGTAACAGAAATTATTCTAATAACTAAACCAACTTGGTTATTATTCTATCAATAAAGATGACTGCAATTAGGGGTACAGAAAATAGGCAAGAGGGTACTGGAATTTACTGGAGAAAATTGGCAAAGGAACCAAGGTATTGGGAGCAAATAATTAGAGAGGGAAAGGTAATATAATGGAAAGAGGCCAAGAATACATTTGGACTGCAGGCTGTATATTGACATTAATTCTTGACAGGGAAGGCAGAGTGTAGGCAAACAAAGCAACAGGGGATCCTAAGTGAAAGTCAAGCAGTGGTAGAGTTTTCAGTAGACTCTAGAACAGAAGCTGCTGTTAAAAAAGGAATAATTAAATAAATAAAAATGCTGGCAGGCAGAGTTTCACAGGCACAAATCACTCAGGTGATGATAAACCAAAGGTGTATTTAATGATAAAAATCCACAAGAAAAACAAATAAAATGTGAGCGCTTTCGTTAAACAAGTGTTAACTTCATCAGACACCATTAAAATGTAAGACAGCCATTTATATACATATAAAAAATGCTCTGATTGGGTAAGCAAAGAGAGAGGCAGCTAGCTAAGCAACACTAAGACAGAACATTAATTAACCCCTTGATGACTGTGTTACAGTTGAAACCGTTGCATCTTGAATACAACTAAAACTTGTAATTAAAAGATAAATTATTAGTCTCATACTTATGTCATGAATGATTCTAAATAGGATAAAACTAAAACCAAAGTCATTTTTAAAATCTCATGTTAAATATTCACATAATGCTAAAATGTTTACCAAAGCCAAATACATACAAACGTGCTTGTGCTTAACAAATGCTTTGAGATATTGTGCTCCTTTCTAGGGCTTTTAATTTCAATACAGGAGATATGGATGTCTTGTCATTTATCCCTGGCCATCTATCTGCCTGTAGTAAGATTTGCCACCTTAACTCCTTTAACTCTAACTGAAGTCTCCAAGGCTTTTTGTCACTGATGTATACATGGTCTATTGCCTTACTGCTCTTATTCTACAACTAACCCAGAGGATGGATCATCTGTATGAACATGTGGGACTGAATAGCACCACTTCTGCTCTTGCACACTCGTTTTGCTGCTTTTGTTTTTTTTTTTTTTGAGTTAAAAAAGAAATAATTAGCAGGGCATATAAATATTTCATTCTAACTATAAGAATCAATTCAGAAGAGGTTAGAAAGGATTGAAAAGAGAGACTGGATAAACAATTCACAAAGAAATGAAAGGAGGAGATACATATGCTCCCAAATATGCAATAAAGTCTAGAAGATTTAGGATTTTTGCTTGGAAGTGTTTGCATAGGTATTATTTTTACCCAAAATAGACTCAAAAGAATTTTTCTTCAAGTAGAATGCAAATGTTGGAGGTGTAATGGAGAAGAAAGAAATAACTAGGAACATATTTTTTGTGAGTGTAATGAGATGGCAGAGTTTAATACTCTATTATAAATACGGGGTGAGCAAATTGGTGTAACTAAGAAAATGATTTTTTGAGCTCTGATGCAAAGTCAGAATTGTCTAGACATAGTAAAGCCTTACTGAGTATAATAGTGGTGGCTGACAAAAAAGCAATTACTAGAAAATGGAAATCAAGTCTAAACCAACTGTACTAGACATACTGAATATAGTAACAAAGATAAAAGAACTGGAAGTGGGATCGTTAGAAAAGGGTAGGAGCAAATTACATAGAAGAAAAACGGACATTGTGGGAACAATACATGCAAGATAATGTTTTGGAGGAAGAATGAAATTTATGGGAAGACAGGAATTGAATGAGCTATGCAATGTTTGATTGACAGTGACTGTATAGAAGATTATATACGATGTATAATATTGCAACTGAAGATATGTCAGTATGGTTTCTATAAATGCATGATTGTCTATGTCATCAGTGATATTTCAATAAAGATGTTTCTTATTTAAAAACAAAAGTATGGATGGATGTTGTATGCAGTTAATACACTACACAAGATGTGGTTTAGCTGAGAGAAAGAGAAAAAAGAAGAGGAAGCAAAAAAGAAAATGGTGGTGTTACGTCAGCCAAAGGTTCTGAAGCGCAACCCAACTGGATGAAGTTTTGTTATACTGTCAAAACTGTCTTAACATTAAGGCCTTACAGAGGCTTACGTTATGGTTACTACTGTTCTGACCAAATGTTGCCTTATATGAAAATAACTACTCTCTTGTCATGAATAAAACACAGCTCCTAAAAACACAAACCCCAGTAATTGTAACAGTTACTATTAATATTGTAAAACAACAATTTGAATTCACATTAAATTCATCACAAATCATGCATTACCAGACAAAATATTTTGCTCGGTATATCCTATTTATGTCCACTGTTAGTTACTCAAAAGGAAAAGTTAGGTACTATAGTGTCTCATAAAACCAATATCCAGGTTCAAACCTTTGCAAGAGAATACTATACCAAATAATCAACTTTGCTGGATACATGCCTGGTTTTAGTGTTGCGGTAGCAGAGTGGTCAACTTGTGCTGAAAGAATGGAACTTTGCTGATAAGTCATTATCAGTGAAGATGTTGGGAATGGTTCCAGATTGCTTAATACAACAAAAGCCACAATGTCAATGACAAGTCCGAGTCTGAATTGTTTGATGAGGTTCTGCATTGCCTATATGAAAAACTCTAGTTTGAATTCTATTCAAATTAAAAAAATGAATATAAAGCAAAATAAAATAGCTTTCACATACAAGACAAGCTTCTATTCAAATTAAAAAAGTGAATATAAAGCAAAATAAAATAGCTTTCACATACAAGACAAGCTCCTCACCCCAATCCAAAGGGCTTTGTTTTTGCCCCTCTATCCTCTTTCTTAATATAATTAACACTAAGATTATTGCAGCTTAGAGAAAGGGGAATTTCCTCTGGCACAGTCTAAGTAAAGAGAACAGAATACAATTCAGCCTTTAGCAACTGTCAGTTTGGATGGAGACTAGCAAAAATGTTGAGACAAATCCGTGAGTGACACATATTATGAACAAATTAAAAACATTACCATCTACTCAAAGCCTGCAAAACACAACACTGAAGAGGAGTCCACTGCAGCACTGTATGACTGAGTGCACTATTAATAAATGAAATAATAAAGAACCATTACTGCTTGAAATCCACAATGCATAACTTGGCCCCTCTCTCATCTCTCTGGCTTCTTTTAGTTTTCGTAACCTAGCTATTACTGCTCATATGTCCACCAGTTCGACTCCTCCTCCTCCTTTCTGGCTGCTCTCCCTTTTCGATTCCATTTATGTAATTGCACACATATATTTTGTTTGTTACATTTTCTATGTATATATTGTTTGTCAGATTTTTCTTTGCTTACTCATAAATGTAAACCATTGTTATTCGCAAACTGTACGTTGTTTGGTTAGGTTATGATATAATCCAGGTTGAACCTGTAATTGGTCATTGTTTGATTAGTGTTCTACCTTGGTAAACAAAAACAATACAGTAAACATAGGCTCAAGCATGCTTTCATTGTTGCAAGACATCGCATAACAACATTTGCTGGTTCAAAAAATTAGGAAAAGCTACAAGTGCGATATGAAATGCCATTTAGAAGTCATATTGGGTGCATGTGGAAATCAAACTATTGCAAAATAGTGCAAGTGGCCCCCTGTTCTGTGATATAGAACAATAATATTATATTTATTCATTCATTTATTTATTTCACATTTGTTAACTGGGATAGTCCGTCTGGGTGTGAGCACATTTTCATCGGAGGCCCAGGGAGAAAAGCTCCACAAAAGCAATACTTACATAGGCAGTAAAATAAAAAACAAAGTCATATTTTGAAATGGTTATAAATATACATTAGCACTATTAGATGTAACATCAAAAATATAGAATAAAAAATAAAAATATATGTATATAAAAAAAAAAAAATAAAATAAATTGTTAGACGAAAGAGTTAAATTGAAGTTAAGTAAAGAGAAAAGTAAAGGTTAATTAGTCAGGATTAGTTAAATTGGATACAAAAAGAGGAGGGGGTTAGAATAAGATACAGATAAGAAAGAAAGTAGGGGGTTAAAGACAGTGGAAAAGGCATATAGGGAAGAGATTACCCTGGGTTGACACAGGAGCAGATCCAGTGGCTATATAAGTAGTCATTTAGTGTTTTTTTATTGAGTTATATCAGTGACATGTAATATGTGTTGGGGAATAGAGTTCCATATTTTGGAGATATAATGGGAAAAGAGGGCATCCCAGCCCTGTTATTACTATGGAGACTTGCAGGAGAGTTTTGTGTAGATCAGAGGAGACAAATGTTATTATAGGACTTGAGTAAGTGTTGTAATACTGGGATTCTGTCAGGCTGATTTACTAAGTGATAGGTAAAAATGAATGGAGTACAGGTTAGCTAATGGGGGAGTTCTAACCAGTTTAATTGCCGTAGGGAGGAGCAGTGGTGTGACCTATGAGGGGAGTCGGTGGCGAATTTGGCTATTTTATTATAACAAGATTCATGTTTGGAAAGTTCAGTTTTGCTAAGTGTAGTAAAGATGGGAGAGGCATAGAACAGAGAAGAAAGAAGATGAGTCCTAGTAATATCTAATATGGTTAATGTGTAAGAAATGGTTTGATGCGGTAGAGAGAACCAAGTCTGATATGAAATTTTTGGATAGATTGAGACAGATGAATATCGAATTTCAGTTTATCAATGATAACACCTAGTAACGTAGTTTGTGAGGTGGTGTTTATGATTGTATTGTCAGAGGAAAGTATATGAAAGGAGGTTGTTGGTAGGGATAGTTTAGTGGGGTGAAAAAGTATAAGTCTGGTCTTGTTGGGGTTCAGTATAAGGTTAGCTTTGGAAAGTCAAGATTCCACTTGGAGAAAGGATTGTTGTGTGATTTCTTGTAGCAGTGAGAGGGAGGATGCATTACATATGAGAGTAGTGTTGTCTGCATATTGAATGACTGATGCTAATGAAGTGGATTTATTTAACTGGTTAGTGAATATATTGAACAACAAGGGTCCTAATATGGAACCATGTGGGACACCAATATTAACAGGTAGTAGAGATGATAGCTCTTGTTTCCACCTAACAGCTTGTTGCCATTTAGATAGGTAACTAAGGAACCAAAGTAGGGTAGAGGGACTGATGTTTAAGTTGGCTAGCTTTAATAATAGTTTTTGATGTGAAACTGTATCAAAGGCCTTATAGAGATCTAAAAATATAGCAGAGACAAGGCCATTTTGATTTCTGTGGTGATTTGTAGTATTGATGAAACTGAGGAGAGCAGTTGTAGTGCTATGGTGGAGGCAAAAACCATACTGAGTGTGAGAGATGAGTTTGTTAGATAAAAGATGATTTAGGAGTTGGGTATGAATACATCTTTCAAGTATTTTTGAGAGGGGAGAAAGGATGGCAATAGGCCTATATTAGTGAGTTCAGTGGAGTCCTCACCTTCATGAAGGGGAGTGATGTGGGAGATTTTCCAAGGATTGGAACATAGTTTTCAGTGATAGAGCAATTGATAAGAATGGATATGGGGTATGCAATGCTCTCTGCAGCAAGTTTGAGAAATTCTGATGGTAGATTATCAGCAGGCTGGTATGTTTGAGTTTTTTTAAGAGATTTACAAATGATATGAGTTGATACAGGTTGTCAGGAAAAGGAATCTGTGAGATGATTATTAATAGTAGGAACCTTAAGTGATATATTTTTGTTATATGTGGAAAGAGAAAGTATTGAATCTATAACATACAGAGCCATGTCCAATCCAGAACTGTTGAACATGCTCCATCTTAGCAAAACCAAATCCACTCGAGCTACACGCTCTAGGGATATAAACCTCAGCACAACAATGAATAGAACATGCTGGAGGGATACATTCCCTTCGCAAAGACTTCCTTTGCTATGGAACAAGGTCCTGATCTACATAAGACAGAGCCCCTCACTATCACTCTTCAAGAGGAACCTTGACGAGTGGATGGGTAACAGAAAGTTCATACCAACAGCTCTACTAGATAGGGGCCAAGGGTACTAGCTGCTAGATCAAGGGCCTAGGGAACTAACCAAAGGGGCGGTGAATACCGCACAATGTGGCTGGGCTAATATATGCCTTCAGGCAGATAGCCCAGTACCTACCTATGAACCTATGAACCTATAAAGAAAGAATTACTGTGTTGCTATGTTATCTCCTAAGAATGTGGTAGTGGTAGGGGAGCTATTATTAACAGGCTGAAGGAGCTTGCCAATTGTAGACCAGAATTATTGGGGGTTGTTATGGTACTTTTGTTGAGCAGTGATGTAATATTTTTTTTATCTGCTTTTATTTGAGATTTAGCTTTGTTTCTAAGCTGTTTATATTGAGTTAAGGTATCCTGATTTCTGTGAGTAAGCCAGTAGACCCATGCCTTATCCCTTTGTTTTAAAAGATCTTTGGTATTTTGAGATATCCATGGTGAATTATGCATTTTTATTCTAGCTGTTCGACAAGGGGCTAAACAGTCTAGGATTTGTAGGAAAGTAGTGTCAAAATGTTGAACTGCATCATCTAATGGCAATGTTTTTAGGGGAGTCCAATCTATTTGTTTAAGTAGATAGTTGAATGCGTGGGTATTGAAGTTTCTTTTATTACGGATTAGTCGAAAGACTTATTGTCTAGATGGAGTAAGATTATGTCTAAGCAAAAAAGTTGGCAGATGGTCACTGATGTTGTTTGGGAGGCAATCTGCTTGGAGCAAAGAAGGGGATTTTTTAGTTAGAATCCAGTCCAGAATTCAGTGTCTATTAGATGTTTCATATATTCTTGTGGGATCTTTTATAAGCTGGTAGAAACCATGTAGATTAAAAATGTTTGGAGAATGATTTGTGTCATAGGTGGCCCAATCTATATTATGGTCTCCCATTATGATAATTTCCTTATGATAGGTTGAGGAAAGCCAGTGGAGGATATCTTCATCTGTAGTAGAATTTTCACCTGGGGGTATATAAATACCTACAATGATTAAACTCTTGTTTTTATTAATGTTTAGTTTAGTGAGAAGAATTTTGGCATTATGAAATGAAGGAAGATTACTATTAATAAGTTCTAGTGTTAAATTTTGTTTGAATATTATGGCTACACCGCCTACTAGTTTAGTTTTATGTTCAAATCTATAAAGGTTGAAACCAGGGGGTACGACTTCATTGTCTGTAATGTGTGGTTTAAGCCAAGTTTCAGTCAAAATGGAAATGTCAGGGAAGTATACCTCTAGTAAGGCATGTAGATTGTGAACTTCATTTAGAATACTTCTTAGGTTTATACTGAGGAAGAGAAGAGAATGTCCTTTGCGATAAGAGGGGATGATAGGGGAGTTCATAGAGGAGTGCTTAGAAATTATGTTTTGAGTCGTTTGAGGGCCAGGGTTGGTGTGGATATCACCACTCAGTTGTAACTTAGACCATATGCTGAGCATTGTTTTTATGTATCTGTGCAATAGTTTATGCTTTGTTAAGAGAGGCTCAACTTTAGAGATAAGCTTTTTGTATTTGTGTGGAAAAAAAGGCTGTGTGAGTAGTGTTGTTAAGACTGGAAGTAATATAAAGGTTATAAATGGAGCATTTGGGATGTACTATAGCAGCTAAAGAATGGCAGGGTTGATGGACGTTAGTGGGGGTGTGAAAGCAATGTAAGATAATAAAGGAAGATAAGTGTGGAAAGATTAACAGTGTTAGGACATAGGATTTTTAGAAATGGGTGTTGGGTTAGTAGTGATGTAGGTAACATAGTGAGTCTTGAAAAATAATAAGATTGGAGGAGGAGATATTGGAAAGAAGTAAGAAAAATAAAAGTAGGATGAGAGAGTGGGTTATGAAAGAACAGAGGAGTCTTTATTGTATGGGCAACAGAAAGGAAAATGTATACTGAGGTAATAAAAGTAATACTGGGTGGGACAGGTTTAAATGATTTGTGAATTCTTGCTAAGGAGAGAGGAGGGTCTAAAGAGAGTGATTGGTTATGTCTGAAAGACAGGTGTGGTTAGCTAGAGATAAATTTAGGGGTAGTGGGGGTGGGTGGGAAATGGGGGCAGGGTAGGGCAGCAAAGTGAACCAGAGCACAGTGAAGAGCGAACAGAGTGGGTAAAGCCACTGATGACTACACTCAATCAGGAACAATCAGGCAAACGTTATGCTATATATATATATATATATATATATATATATATATATATATATATGTATATATATATATATATATATATATATCTCCAAGACAACCTGAGTTAGAGCAGTGGTTCAGACACTAGAAGAGCTGGTCAAGATGGATGGGAAATAAACAGCAGTTGTTGTCTTGGGTCTATATTATAACCTCGAAAGCCCATTTCAGCGAATATGTAAACGTCGACACATATTGCGCAAACCACGAATGCACCGAACGCCCGAAACCGTGAAATTCAAAATCTCGAATCGGCATAGTTGGCCCTTCTGCGGTATAGCTCCGTAAGGTAAGTGTGCGATAGTTACAGACCTTAGGGTGCAGGTTAAGGTAAGTGCATAGATAGTGATGTATGTAAGGTTTAGTGTAGGGTTAGAAGTAGGGTTTTGTTAAGTGTATGTGTGTGGATTATTTATTTTGTTTGGGTGGGCAGTATGTAGCAAGCGGTGGGGTTGGCCAACTATGCCAGTTCGAGATTTTGAATTTCGCCGTTTAGGGCATTTGGTGTATTCACGGTTCGCACAATATGTGTCAATGTTTACGTATTCACTGAAAAGGGCTTTCGCAGTTATGATATAGACCCGCTGAGTCGTCCTATTCTGGGATAGAAGGTAAGTAGCCCTGTTCAGCCAGTTTGCACCTACACAAGTGTAGACTTACATTACAACAATAGTCGGTGACAAGGGACACGGGCTTGTTGTGCTCCCAAACTAGTCAGGTTAACTCCCAAATGCAGATGCTTCTATGCTTCCAAACATAGTTGCATGGGGTCTATATTAGAAGCACGGAAACCATAAACTGCGAATGCTCACATGAGCAAAAATGCCAGTAATCGAAGTTGCTATTGTGGGGGGCTGCACCCTCCACACCCCCCGCTAACTATATATTATAACTCAGAGGTCGCACTACAGTGAGGAAAGGGCAAATATCCCACTCCTCACTGTAGTACGACCCCGCAATCACACTTTCAATTCCCGGCATTTTCACTCATGTGTGCGTTTATGGTTTAGGGTTTTCATGTTTCTAATATAGAACCATTGTATGGCACTGGAGATAATCTAGGTGGTGTAGGTGCTCTTTTCAACCACTAAGATAGGGGTTTTTAGCCATAAATAAGAAAATAAAACATAGTCCTCGTTTTATATAATGTGAGCTACTACTGGGAAGAGTCTTATGCAGAGATGGTTGCCTTAGGTTCCCAGTCTAGGGGTAAGCCAAACTCCCTTGAGACCAGGGAATGAGGTGCCCACCAGATCAGAGGTAGGCCAGGTACAAGAAGGAGCAAGAGCAGAGTCTACAATACTGTGAGTTATAGTTCCTTCATGTGACTACTAAAGACGAACTAAAATCCATCTGTGGAGTCTTGATAGTCAGTGGGTATGGGACAAAAAGCACATAGAAAAGTAAAAGTGTTCAACACAAAATGCAGAAAAGTACATAGAAAGCATCTACATTATATTCAATGGACCACACAGACAGTCACCCAAAATACAGCAAAGAAGGCACTGACAATGGAGTTACATATAGGGAATGCACTGTAACTTTTCCTTTGCCAACTGTGACAAAATGCTTCTACACAGACCACTGAAATATTCAGTTACTGCTGAAGGCATAGGCCTCTAAGGTCAAAAATCAAGGTATTACTGACACACAGTAAAAAACAAATATTGAGTATATACACAATTACTCAAGCAGGACCTTCACTGTTTCGTACAATATATTTACAAAAATGGATTTCTACTGACAATAACAGATTACATGGCATATCACCAAACAATGACAGTAATGTCACCACTGAAAAGCTTTGCAGCACCTAGGTGGTGCAAAATGCCCCCAGTATCTTTCTGGACAAGTTAACCTAATAGAGGCTTCAAGCTAACAAGGGCAATTGGAGTGGCTTGAAGCAAAAGCTTCTTGTAATAGACATGTCAGTGGTGAGTGGGCTGTATGAGTCATGAGACAATACTGAGGCTGGATGGGAAGTACCAAAGCTCCACAATGTGGTACATCTGAGGTCCTATTTGGGACTATTAAACTACTAGTGTAAGTTTTTATTGAACTTCCTGATGGTTCAACAGGCTCAATCAATACTTGTATGGAACTGCAAAGGAGTCTTTAGCATGATCAAAAAGATTTGCAACATCAGATACCTTGCTTTATAAATGTAACAATTGTTCAAGTTCACAAGTTTATGTACTTGGATATGTCAGCCATAGTCCTTGGCAATAGCCAAGTACCAATGAATGAAAAATCATCTCAAGATGAAATTGGCTCAGAATTTCTACAAATGTCTGCCAGTGTATATCAGAATATTGATGAACCTGCCAAAGTAATATGAGCACAGTTGCTGGTAACTGAGATATCAGATCAGGACTAAAATGAATAAAACCAGTTATCAAAAATATATACCCATGCAGAGATGACTAAATTAATACTCATAGAATGAAAAATTATGAAACTAATAGCAACAGATGTATGAATGATCAAACCAATACCCAAAGGGAGATGGATGCCAAAACGAATATCCACAAATGGATGCCCAAACCAATACCTGGGGATTAATAAGGGCCAAAACCCTAGATGGATGGATGACCAGATTTATACCCATAAAATGACAGATGTCCTGTACCATGCCATGAATATGATGGATGACCACAGCTGTGCAGCAGCCATAATCAAGGACACACCACTTACTTCCAGGCAAGTAATGGACTCCAATATCACTTCCCAGAGAAGTGTGAAGATCAGTAATTATTTCCCCCAGTCATATGCCTGTATCAAAGGCATTGCAAAACCTCAGGTGGAAGACCCTGTTCTGAGGAGAAAACTCAACAGACGAGCCTATCTTGACCGACAGAATAAGTCCTGCTTTGCAGATGCTATTGTGAACACCTGACAATCCTCTTTTACAATGAGTTTCCAGGGAAATAAGAACCCTAATGATTACTTGCACATGCTTCATGTTGATGTTAAGTTCATTGTTCCATTTTGACTGAGCATTAAAAAATATTATGGTTGAACTTTCATGAATTGAAATAACTATAAATGACTGAATATATAACCAAAGTTAAATTTTAATGTATGAGGTTTATAGGTATAATGTGTAGGTTTTATGAATAATGTTCATTCCATAGGTAGCCTGAACAGGTGAGCCTGTTGTAGTACTGAATGTAAACAACATGTCTCCTGAAGTATCTTAAGTTGGATGGAAGTGTAGATGTTACTACACATGCATTTAGTACATGCATGAGGAAAAGTCCACCCTGATTAGGGCACTGTTCTGTTATTTCACCCATCAAGTAAAGACACAAGAATCTCTCCATTCTTGATTGCTATTAATGTGCACTATATAGCACAGTGATAAAACTATTAGTTCAGACAGAAGTGAACCCTTGCAATAATTCATTCTTAAGGCTTTTCATGTGCAGGAATTCACCACTTCTTTCCCTCATTATATATTCTCAATATCTTTACATGAACTGAGGTAAGACTAACAGATCTATGACTACCTTGATCTGTTGTTGTTCCACTCTTGCCGAGTTAAACCACCACAACCGTTCCTGTGGTCTCTCTCTCCTCTACAGAGGAATGGATTCCATTATGTTTTTTCTTCATTAGCCAGTTAAACCCACCAGAAACAAGTGCCATTTTCAGGGTTGATCTAAGAATACTTTCTGGTTAAATGATTCTCACAGAAATTCTCAGTAGGTAAATGGAGGCTGAGGAAATCAAACCCTGGCCTATAGGAAGCAGCTTTTTAAAAGATCACATTCTTTATCCTCAGTTCTAACTGACAGTGTCAGATTGCACAAATACCATATTTTTTTACTGTTCTTGGAGGTATGCCATATGGATTTTGTGCCTTGCACTACATCATTCCCATGACCTTCCCTGTCTGTCCTACTGCTCATTACTGATTTTCCCTTCTCTTATCCTACTCGCCCACTGTGTCACACTCCATTCCTTTTTATGAATACTGATTGATGTAAATAATCTGTTTACAATCTCTGCCTAATTAAAGCTCTGACTGTATTACCATTCAACCTTGATGAAACCCAGGATCTCTGCCTAATTAAAGCTCTGACTATATTCCCATTCATCCTTGATGAGACCCAGGATCTCTGTCTTTCCTTCTTTGTTGCAATTTTATACAGCCATGTTTTGAACCCTAATCAGATCATCTACCCATGAACAAGAAATCCAGAGGACTCCACTTAGGATTACTTGAAGCATTTTTCAGTTTATGATGAGACTAACAAACACTGTATTTCAAGCAGAACTCACTGCAGCATCATCAACGTTCAAAACTGTAAATCCAGAATGCTGATTGGCAGAAAGGGATCCTATCAGCCAGGATTGACTCACGGTACTCCATTGTTGAAACGGACCACTCAAGAAATCAGTTCTGGACAACAGAAGCAGTTGCCAACAGTAACAAAGTCAGAGTGACTTTCAGCTAAAATAAACTGTGATAGCTTAAGACTGTGGCTATATTTTGTAGTTTCAGCTGTCTTTCTTCTAATGAGACAAGCGTCATATTGTAGTTCTACTTAGTTATTCAGGTAAAGCACTGCCCCTAGACTAAGCTTTGTTCCTTGTGATGAGGGACTTGTTTGGGGGCAGTACTTCATGTAATATCTGATTTTATCTAGGGTCTTAATATCACATAATTCACACAATGATGTAATGTAATGTTAGCGCTTTTGTCTGCCAAAGTCGACAAACTTCTTCAGATAAAATGATGAGGAAATTACATCAGTTAAATAGAAAATACTTAAAAACATCACTTTCTGTTTCCTTAAAAGTTGCTTAAATAACCATTTTGAATGTGTAAAAATGGAAAGCTTTGATTAATAAAAAGATGATGGTGAATAAAGGTATGCTTTTCAACATATTAGAAGTTGTTACACAGGTCATCTGTTTAAGGACTTTAAATTCAATAAACATTTAACATTGCAATTCTCATTAAGACCAGGATAACAAAAGGCATTAAGCCGCAGTTGCCAGAGTAATTCCCTTTCTTCTAAGATCAAAGACAATGCCCCCCCAGATGTAAAAAGGTAATTTTTCTAAAACAGTAAATAAAACATGGTGTTGGACATGGTCTGGAAGCAGACACTTTGTTGAAGTCTCTTTAAATGAAATCATTGTCCATGCTGGAGCAAATGACTTGAGACGTAACTCCCTGGACTACATGAAAAGAGACATGGAAGAGCTCTTGGATCATGTGACCCAGGCAGGTATGACCCTAGCCCTGAGTAGCATCCTGCCTTTGCCCAGAATGATACCACAGTATAAGGACAAAATGATTGACTTCAACAATTGGCTAAGCTTCTGGTGTCATTCAAAGGGGATCCAGTATTTGTCTGCCTGGGAAGACATGATCGACAAACCACGATGCTTTGCCAGAGATGGTCTGCACCTGTCACCCCTGGGATTCAGGTTACTGGCTAAAGCTCTTGCCACCCCTATAGTGCCTTTTTTAGGCAAGGTTCAAAGGATAAAACCACCACTGTAACAGATACAAGCATGCAAAATCTGAAGGTAATGCTACTCAATGCTAGAAGTCTAAACCTCAAAATGCACTCTCTCTCGAGGCACTCCTAAAAATGGAGAACATCGATATCTGTGCAGTGACTGAGACCTGGTCAAGGCTTCAGAGAGCACCCCTGCAATACCAGGCTACAATTCTTACCACACTTTTCGGCCACAAAACCAAGACCGAAACACTAAAGGTGGAGGAGTGTCCATATTCAGCAAGGATATTCACACCTCCAGGCTAGTTGCCCAACACAATGCATCTGAAATTCTCCAGGTGTAATTAACACTAGGTAAGACTGCAATCCAAATTGTAGCTTGCTACAGATCCCCCACCATACCCCAAGATTCTCACTACACCTTCCTAAACATAGTGGAAAATATTAAGATACAACCAAACACCCTAATACTGGGTGATTTCAACTACCCTGCCATTAACTGAGAAAACTACTCGGGTAGAAACTCCTTTTCCCAACGGTTCTTGGAATTCATAAATTCCAATGCCCTGGATCAACTAATCCATTGTCCCACCAGGGGCTCCAATATCCTAGACCTGCTCATTACCAACATGGGAGATAGATGCTCCACACCAGTTGTCACCCCCTCATTGGTCAGGTCTGACCATAAGCAAATCACCCTTGACACCCACATCCCACCCCCACCCCCCAGTAAGGAAACCTCCTTAAAAAACTTCTCCAAAGCCAACTTCATGCCACTAAAGTCAGAAGTGACAAACTTCACAACACCCACGCAGAAGGGATCTGGAAGTTCGACTGCAGAATCCTACACTAAGGCACTGTATGAGCACATCCACTCGTGCATGAATCGTGCCATCCCAAATAGAACCAAGATGCTCTTCTCCAAAAAAAGGAAGCCAATCGGGTGGTCCCCTGCTACAAACAAACTATACAACAGAAGGAAGAAACTGTTGCAGAAAAGAGGAAAATCCCAGGATGCAAAAAACTCCCTCACCAGCCTCAGTAAGAAGCTGAGATCCCTCATAAAATCCTCAAAAGCTAGTTACGAAAATAAAATTGCCAAAGATTCCAAAGACAACCACAAGGCATTCTATAGTTATGTCAAAAATCTAAATGGCAATGCTCAGATCTGCTCTGAGCTACAACAGAATGGCATTAAATATACTGATCCCAAGGATATTGCCAATATCCTGGCAGATCGATTTAGTGCCAACTTCACTCCACTCTCACCCCATAAAGGGCCCATCTCAATACCAAAAGATTGCCAAATTCCGATAATCACAGCCACACAGGTGGAAACAGCACTCTCCAAAGCTACGAATACAGCATCCATGGGACCAGATGACATCCCAAGCTGTGTACTACATGAACTACAAAATGAACTGGCACCCCACCTAAGTGTCATGTTTAATCATAGCCTCACCTCAGGCTTCGTGCCCACTGAGTGGCGCACAGCTACAGTTATCCCGCTCCACAAGGGAGGATCCGCCTTGGATCCCGGGAACTACCGTCCCATCAGTCTGACAAATCTTATCTGCAAGGGCATGGAACGCATTATCATGGAACTTATAAACAAAGACATTGGCAACCTCCAGACACTGAACTCCACCCAGTTTGGGTTTGTGAAGGGCTGATCTTGTCTCCTGAATCTGATTGACTTCTTCGAATCGGTCTCCAGAGCTGTGGACGAGGGTAAAGCAGTGCACACAGTCTATCTGGACCTCGCCAAGGCCTTCGACACCATCCTCCACTCTGGAATCATAGATAAACTTACTAAGCTGGGCATAAATCCCTACGTCACTTGATGGGTTGCCAACTGGCTTACTGATAGAACCCAAACTGTAAAAGTAGCCGACTCCAAATCCAGCTCCAGACAAGTGACAAGTGGAGTACCTCAGGGTTCGGTCCTGGGACCATTCTTGCTTGGCATCTACTTCTCTGAAGTACAGGCCAACACTAAGGGACTCTGGCTAACAAAGTTTGCAGATGACTGCAAACTGAGAGCCATTATTGAATCCCCAAATGATGTGGATATTCTACAAAAGGGCCTTACAGAAACAGATGCCTGGAGCCAGAGCCATGGGCTCAAGCTTAATGCCAAGAAATGTATAGTTATCCCCTTTGGAAAAAAACATGTACCCATGAACTACCACATAGGTGGCAGGACACTAAACATCGAAAGTGTGATGAGAGACATAGGGACACAAGTGGACAGTGGTCTCACTTTCGATAACCACATCGTCACAACAGTCAGGAAATCCTTCTACGTGGCATACCTCATCACTAAGGGCTTTTCATCCAGAAAAAAGGAGGTCATTGTCCCACTGTACTCATCCCTCATTAGACCCATTATAGAGTATAATGCCCCATTTTGTATGTACCTCACAAGACATCTGCAACAGCTGAAAAGGCCACAGAAATACCTCACTAAAAGAATCACAGGCCTAAAGCAGATGCCATATGCTGACCATCTAAAAAACTCCAGCTATACTCTGTGGCATATTGTCTACTCAGAGGTGATCTCTGCTTAACATACAAGGCCATGTCAAACCCGTTGGACATGCTTCACTTAAAGAAATCCCAATCCCTCAGAGCCACATGCTCCAGGGATCTAAACCTTATCATCACAATGAACAAAACATGCTGGAGGGATAGGTTCCTGACCCAGAGACTCCCCATACTCTGGAATAGACTGCCCATACATGTCAAGCAGAGCGCCTCATTGGCCCTCTTCAAAAGGAACCTTGATGATTGGATGGGAGATAGGAAATTCACCCCAGGGATCATGTCATTCGCCCTGCTAGACAGGGGCCCAGAGAAGTAAATATTGTGGGAAAAAATTTCCACGGAATTGTTATGGCTAGGCTTGCATAGGCCTTAGGGCCGATAGCCTAGTACCAACCTATGAACCTACCAGTGTATTAGGTCTTCACTTAATGACCTATTTATTGAAAGGGTTATATCCTTAAAGACTTACAATTACTCGTGTATGCCAGCTCCCAAGACACCCACCTTTTTTGCACTACCTACGATACACAAGAACATTCAAAATCCACCCCTTCACCCGATTATTAGTGGCCGTGGTTCCATGACCTATGCTTGTGCCAAATATGCAGATAAGTTAAAGAAATTCTTAGAAACAGAGTCACAAATTTGTCGTGACTCTTGGCACTTTTTG
Source organism: Protopterus annectens (assembly GCF_019279795.1). Lineage (NCBI taxonomy): Eukaryota > Metazoa > Chordata > Ceratodontiformes > Protopteridae > Protopterus > Protopterus annectens. The sequence goes on along the minus strand of NC_056747.1, from coordinate 458,999,460 downwards.
GAACAATTGAATTTATTCACCTATAATGAGTCTTCAAATTTTCTCATTATAGACATTAAAGACCTTTATACAGTGATTCCACAGAATTTAGGTCTGGAATGGGTGAGAGATTTTTTAGTGGAAAAAGGTGCAAATAATGATATTTATGTGGTTGAGACACTTTTGGACATAGTCTTGTCCAATAATTTCTTTCTTTTTAAAGAGACCTTTTATAAACAGAATTCAGGGGTAGCCATAGGCTCTCCATGTGGGGGGAGTTTTGCTAACTGCGTACTAGCCACTGGGAAAGGAATTTATTTTTCAAAGGTAACTTATTCAAAGAACATGTCAAAAGGTACACACGCTACCTGGACAACATTTTATTCTTTTTGACGGTAGTGAGGTGATGGCTAGAGAATTTGTCCAACACATTTCCTCTATTACTGAGTTTTTGAATTTTACTTTTCAATTTAATAACCACAGGATACCTTTCTTGTATGTCTTAATAATTAAAGACACCCTTAACAGAAGATACTTAGGCAGTGTACACAGGAAACCTACTTATTCAAAGTGTTTCCTGCATTACGAAAGTTCTCATCCTTTACACCAAAAGAAGGCAGTTGTAAAGGGACAGGTCATCCAAGCAGCAAGAATGTCCTCCCTTGACACTTCCTTTTTGACTGAATGCAACACTCTCAGGGAAATGTTTCTAACAAGGTCTTATCCCACAGATTTAATTGATAGTGTAATACAAGAAGTGGTTTCTTAGAGGAAGAATGGAGTTTTTAAACCCATCTTGAACAGACTTTTTGAGGAAGGAAATCAGGTTTTTGAGACATCTCCAGATTTGACACACATGGTCAGGGACACTCACCTTCCTATTGAATTTAACAGTACTTTCATTACCCCTTTTTCAACTAATGCAAGTGTTTTGAAAGGGGTTTTGACTAAAAATTGGGATTTGATTTGATTTTGACTGACCTCTCTATACACCATAAGTTAGGTGATAGACCAATTATCACCAGAAAAAAGGAGGTCATTGTCCCACTGTACTCATCCCTCATTAGACCCATTATAGAATACAATGCCCCATTTGGTATGTACCTCTCAAGACATCTGCAACAACTGGAAAGGCCTCAGAAATACCTCACTAAAAGAATCACAGGCCTAAAGCAGATGCCCTATGCTGACCGCCTTAAAAAACTCCAGCTATACTCTGTCGCATATCGTCTACTCAGAGGCGATCTCTGCTTAACATACAAGGCCATGTCAAACCCAGAGCTGTTGGACATGCTACACTTAAAGAAATCCCAATCCCTCAGAGCTACACGCTCCAGGGATCTAAACCTTGTCATCACAATAAACAAAACATGTTGGAGGGATAGGTTCCTGACCCAGAGACTCCCCAGACTCTGGAATAGATTGCCCATACATGTCAAGCAGAGTGCCTCTTTGGACCTCTTCAAGAGGAACCTTGACGATTGGATGGGAGAAAGGAAATTCACCCCAGGGATCACGTCAGTCGCCCTGCTAGACAGGGGTCCAGGAAAGTAAATAATGTGGGAAGAAATATTCAGGGAATTGTTATGGCTAGGCTTGTATAGGCCCTAGGGCTGATAGCCTAATACTACTAACTAACCTATAAAAGGGGCTATTATCTGAAAGCATTTTTGGAAAGACCCCCCAAAAAAATAGTGACTAGTCCCGGTATGTATAAGTGTGGTAGATGCAATTTCTGCAGGTACATTAAGACAGGTAAGAACTTAAACATTAACGGTCAGCACCTTTCTATTTTAGGCAGGTATAACTGTGAAACCAAAGGGGTGGTTTATCTGGCTTTATCTGAAAAATGTGACTGTTTCTATGTGGGTAAGACAGAAAGGCACCTAAAAGAGCGCATTTATGAGCACATTTATAACACATGTAAAAACAACCCTAACAATGCTTTGGCCAGACACACCTCAGACCATGTCCAACACCATTTTTTATTTACTGTTTTAAAAAAATTACCTTTTGACATCCGGGGGGGGGGGGCCCATGTTCTTTGATCTTAGAAGAAAGGGAATTACTCTGGCAACTGCGGCTTAATGCCTTTTGTTATCCTGGTCTTAATGAGAATTGCAATGTTAAATGTTTATCAAATTTAAAGTCCTTAAACAGATGACCTGTGTAACAACTTCTAATATGTTGAAAAGCATACCTTTATTCACCATCATCTTTTTATTAATCAATGTTTTCCATTTTTGCACATTTAAAATGGTTATTTAAGCAACTTTTATGGAAACAGGAAGTGATGTTTTAAGTATTTTCTGTTTAACTGATGTAATTTCCTCATCATTTTATCTGAAGAAGTTTGTCGACTTTGGCAGATGAAAGCGCTAACATTACATTAAACTATTGTGTGAATTGAGTGGATTGCCGACCTGTGCTTTTTGGTTTGTTTTAAGTTTATTTGTTTTTATACATCATTCAATATCACATAATTGTCATGGATGTCATGGTGATTAAAAAAAAAAATTCTCTTCAGTTTTGAAACTTACTATAACAGTCTTCTCAGCGGTGGAGTTTGGAATCCCAAAGTGGATTCCAGGCATATTCATATCCCCAGAAGGTGTATCATTTCACTTTTTCTTGCAGTAAGGTCCTCACACCCCTTTACTAATATAGTCAACTCCTAGGTCACTCCACCTTGGGAAAGGGGAAATTTCACTAGTAATGATTTCTACTGAACAAAGTGTATTTTTACACTCCACAATATTCACAAGCAAGCCCATCCCAAGGAAGTATTACTACCTTTGAACACCTTTACCTAAGACTATGTTTAACCGAACAACATTTCCATAGAGTGGCTAAACATTGAACCCACTATCGAACGTTCATCTAGTGAACATTCATTTCAGTGAACAGGAAAGTAACTAGTTGGCCAACACTTCCCAGTCTTCCCTTTTCCCCACTGTAGTGCGGTCTCATAGATGGCATATATAGTTAGAGGAGGTGTGGGGGAGTGAAGCCCCCCACCTGGGTAGGTTTGAAATGCTGCATTTTGTAAGATGGGGAAGTGTTCCCTAACTATTTACTTTCTGTAAATGAACATTCACTGAATGAACATTTGATGGTTATAGGTCTATGATTAGCCGTTAGATGGAAATGTTATTCAACAGTTAAATATAGACCCCCCTTTACCTAACTTTACTTTCCTCATATCCCTCTATGTTTGCTGTCTGACTTCTGTTCATATGGCTCACTGCATATATCTAGCCAATTTATGTTTCCACTTCTTTTAACTCCTTCCCATTCCTTCTATTCCTTTTCCCAAGTAACCTATCTATCCTTCCAAAATGTTACATGAACTCCCCTATAATGTTGTAATCTTAATCGACCATTACCATCACTCGCTCCCATCTGCCACCCCATTTGTGCAGTTAGCCTTCAAAATCTATGTTGCCTGTCCTAATTCATAGGTTCATAGGTAGGTACTAGGCTATTGGCCCTAGGGCCTATATAAGCTTAGCCAAAAAGGTTCCCTGGCTTTCGCCATCCAAAAAAATTATTTTCCTGTGGCCCTGTCGAGCAGAGCCACAGAAGTGATCCCCAGGGTGAATTTCCTATTTTCCATCCAAACATCTAAATTTTTCTTTAAGAGTGCTAATGAGGAGCTTTGTTTAATACAGATAGGTAGTTTGTTCCAGAGTATGGGAAGTCTCTGGGACAGGAATCTGTCCCTCCAGCAAGTTCTGTTTATTGTTCATAGGTTCATAGGTTCATAGTTTGGTACTAGGCTATCGGCCCTAGGGCCTATACAAGCCTAGCCATAACAATTCCCTTGCTATTTCTTCCCACACTATTTACTTCCCTGGACCCCTGTCTAGCAGGGCGGCTGACGTGATCCCCGGGGTGAATTTCCTTTCTCCCATCCAATCATCAAGGTTCCTTTTGAAGAAGGCCAAAGAGGCACTCTGCTTGACATGTATGGGCAGTCTATTCCAGAGTCTGGGGAATCTCTGGGTCAGAAACCTATCCCTCCAGCATGTTTTGTTTATTGTGATGACAAGGTTTAGATCCCTGGAGCATGTGGCTCTGAGGGACTGGGATTTCTTTAAGTGTAGCATGTCCAACAGCTCTGGGTTTGACATGGCCTTGTATATTAAGCAGAGATCTCCTTGGAGTAGACGATATGTGACAGAGTATAGCTGGAGTTTTTTTAAGGCGGTCAGCATAGGCCATCTGCTTTAGGCCTGAGATTCTTTTAGTGAGGTATTTCTGTGGCCTTTCCAGTTGTTGCAAATGTCTTGAGAGGTACATACCAAACGGGGCATTGTATTCTATAATGGGTCTAATGAGGGATGAGTACAGTGGGACAATGACCTCCTTTTTTCTGGATGAAATGTGTGTGAAATGGATGTGGTGACAAGGTTTAGGTCCCTAGAGCGTGTAGCTCAGAGAAATTGGGATTTCATTAAGTGGAGCATGTCCAACAGCTCTGGGTTTGACATAGCTTTGTATGTTGGGCAGAGATTGCCTCTGAGTAGGTGATATGCAATGGAGTAAAGCTGGAGTTATTTGAGACGGTCTGCTTAGGGCATCTGTTTGAGGCTGGTAATCCTCTTTGTGAGGTATTTCTGCGGCCTTTCCAGTTGTTGTAGATGTCTTGTGAGGTACATACCAAAAGGGGCATTGTACTCTATAATGGGTCTAATGAGTGATGAGTAGAGGGGAACAATTACCTCTTTTTTCCTGGATGAGAAACCTTTTGTGATGAGGTGTGCCATGTAGAAGGATTTCCTGACTACAGTGGCAATATGATTATCAAAGGAGAGACTACTGTCCACCTGTGTCCCAAGGTCTCTTATCACACTTTCGGTGTTAAGTAGACTACCACCTATGTGGTAGTTCATGAGTAAAGAGTTTTTACCAAAAGGGATGACAATGCATTTTTTGGTATTGAGCTTGAGGCCATGGCTTTGACACCAGCCATCTGTCTCATTGAGGTCCTTTTGTAGGATGTCCACATCATTAGGAGCTTCGATTATGGCTCCTAGTTTGCAGTCATCTGCGAACTTCATTAGCCAAAGATCTACTGTGTTTGGTATCTACTTCTCTGAAGTACAGGCTAACAGGAGAGGACCCAGCACTGAATCTTGTGGTACTCCACTTGACACTGGTCTGAAGTCGAATTTGGAGTCTGCTACTTTCACAGTGTAGGTTCTGTCAGTGAGCCAGTTGGCAACCTATCTTGTGACATAGAGATTTATACCTTGTTTAGTAAGTTTATCTATAATTCCAGAGTGGGTGATGGTGTTGAAAGCCTTGGCGAGATCTAGATAGGCTGTGTGAACCATCTTACCCTCATCCACGGCTTTGGTGACTGCTTCAAAGAAGTCTATCAGGTTTAGGAGACATGATCTGCCTTTTACAAACCCGAACTGGGTGAGATCCAGAGTATGGAGATTACTAATGTCTTTGTTTATAAGTTCCATGATGATATGTTCCATGGCCTTGCAGACCAGGCTCGTCAGGCTAATGGGGTGGTAGTTCCTGGGGTCTGTGGTGGCTATCCCTTTGTGGAGTGGGATAACCATTGCTGTGCACCTTTCAGTGGGCACAAAGCCTGAGGTGAGGCTATGATTGAACATGGTACTTAGGTGGGGTGCCAGTTCATGTTATAGTTTGTGTAGAACGCAGCCTGGGATGTTGTAAGGTCCCATGGATGCTGTGTTCTTGACTTTTTAGAGTGTGTTTTTTACCTGTGCAGCCATGATTACAAGAACTTTGGATTCTTCCAGTACAGAGATAGGCCCTTTTGGGGGTGAGAGGGGGGTAAAGTTAGCACTGAACCAATCTGCCAGGATGATGGCAAAATCAGTTGGTTCTGTATATTTAGTGCCTTTGTTCTGTAACTCAGAACAGATATGAGTGTTGTCATTGAGATTCTTGACATAGTTATAGAATGCTTTGCGGTTGTCTTTAGAAACAGTGGCGATTTTATTTTCGTAACTAGCTTTGGAGGATTTTTATGAGGGATCTCAGCTTCTTACTGAGACTGGCCAGGGAGTTCCTCCAATCATGGGATTTTACTCTTTTTTGTAGCAGTTTCTTTCTTCTGTTGTAGAGTTTATGGCAGGGGGCCACCAGATTGGCTTCCTTTTTTGGAGGATAGCATCTTGGTTCTGTTAGGGATAGCACAATCCATGCACTCATGTAAGTGCTTATAAAGTGCATTTGTGAAGGATACAGCAGTCATACCTCTATTGTCCATCTGGATGGGTGTCATGAAGTTTGCCACTTCTGTTTTAAGAAGCGTGAAGTTGGCTTTGGAGAAATTTTTTATGGTAGTTTCCCTGAAGGGGGGTGGGGGCGGGATGTGGCTGTTTAGGGTGATTAGCTTGTGGTCAGATCTGATCAATGATGGATTAACCTCTGGTGTGGAACACCGGTCACTCATGTTGGTAATGACCAGGTCTAGAACATTGCTGCCCCTTGTGGGGGGGTGTGGATAAGTTGATCAAAGGCATTGGAATTTATGAATTCCAGAAAACGTTGAGCAAAAGAGTTGGTACATGAGTAGTTTTCCTAGTTAATGGTGGGGTAGTTGAAATCACCCATTATTAGGGTGTTGGGTTGTACCCTAATATTTTCCAGTGTATCAAGAAATGAGGAGTAGGAATCCTGGGGCATGGTGGGGGATCTATAGCAAGCTACAATTTGGATAGTGGTCTTGCCCAGAGTTAGTTGCACTTGGATAATCTCGTATGCATTATGCTGAGAAACTAGCCTGGAGGTGTGGATATCCTTAATGAATATGGACACGCCTCTGCCTTTAGTGTTTTGGTCCAGGTTAGGTGGCCGAAAGGTGTGGTATGAATTATAGCCTGGTAATGCAGGGGTGCTCTCTGTAGCCTTGAACCAGGTCTCTGTCACTGCACAGATGTCGATGTTCTCCATTTTAAGGAATGCCTCGAGTGAGTGCATTTTGAGGTTTAGACTTCTAGGATTGAGTAGCATTACCCTCAGATTTTGCTTGCTTGTACCTGTTATGGTGGTGAATTTGAACCTTGCCTAAAAAGGCACTATATCTTATTGCACAAGATAAATAAATTACTCTAAAAACGTATGCTGTGCAGCACAAGGTATATATCTGGCTAAACCCTTGCCTCCAGGATAAACAAAAGAACCTCTGCTTGGAAATTAGTATCCACAGATGGTGTCTTTCCTGGCTACAGAAGTGAGTTTTGACTCGTTTAGCATCATGTAACATGCCCCAGGTATGTTGCTTCCGTTATTCTTATCATCATCCTTTCTGTCATTCCATCCTTCCTCCTACCACCAGTTGCCCCACTGTATTTTTTCTCTATCTGCCTAAAATCTGTATTCTGGATATTAAAAACTATACCTGTTGTGTAAATACATTTCACTATATACTTATTCATTCCATTCTCTGCTACTACAAATTTGCTAGGCCTTCATATCCTTTTCTATACTTGTTTTGTCTACTGTCTCCTGCTCATGTATAACTATCACTCTTCTTTCACAAGTTCATATTCTTTATTTACTCCTTTCCCCTTGCCCCTTTATTCTCTTATCCCATGCCTTACAGCATGTTGAGCTCCCTGAACCCTTCCTTCTCCTTTATCCCCCCTCACACTTGGTGAGCATACCCCTTAAAAACTTAGAGAACATAGAACATTTATATAACACTTTGTTGATTTCTTGGCTCAGTACCTTGCATCTTCACTTTCTTTCCTTCATCTGTTTAATATCCATCTGTCATATACAAGTGCTATTTCCATTTCCGCTCTTTAAACACATTCCTTCCTTCCCTCCCTTCCTCTAGTCCCCTTTACACATCTACTTTGCTTTTCAACAATACAACATGCACATTGTTTATTTACTGGTTTATGTCTCTTTCAGTCTCTGATCTTACAAGCAAGCCTTTCTAGAAACTTTTTTTTTTCAAATATATATTAAATGCACTTTATTTTCCAGAATTGAGGCCAACCCTCTTTATGGTCCTCTCATGCATCTTATGTTCGCATATCGCTTAAACAATGGTAATATGTATCACTATCCTTCTTCATTACTCTCCATTCTTCACCTCTATTCCTTGTGATAATTTGGTATTTTGGTTATGAATTATTTTTTGCTCCCTTGCACCATCCTATGGCCTGCTATTCCTGTGCCCCTGTCCATCTCTCTGTCTACCAGCTTCTCCTTAATTCCTCTGGTCTACTCTGATTACGCTGGGGCCAGTTGAGGTGCCCAAGGGTGTCCATGCAGAGGGGGGGTCTCACTATCATTTTATTTGACCTACCCATTTCCCTCGTCTGGCTAGGTTTGCATGGTTGTGGCTGAGGGGTGAGCGGGTGTGCAATGGGAAGGTGTTGAGTTTCACCCCACCTCCACAGCAGCTCAGCCATGTCTCCAACCCATTTTCATCTTTGGACTATGCCCCGAACATTAGCATCTCTAGCTTCCACTACAGATCACTACAGATCACCGACATGATCACCCATGAAACCCTCCTCCCCTCGGATGGGCATGCCCATCCATCCCTGCCACTCTGTCAGTTGTCCAAGCCACAAATCAAACTTGGTCAACTAGGCTGTAATCAGGGCTTTATCCCTCTATTCTACCAGAGTGGCTAATCATTTATTACTTTCAATGCAATGAGTGTCACCTTTTGTGACAACGCTCCTTCCTTCCTTCCTTCAGTACACACACATCTCATTTCCTTCCCCTTCCCACTGCCTTTTTTTTTAATGAGGTCCCTCCATCAACATCCATTTCTCTCTATCCCCATTTTCTCCCATCGTCTCCCCAGTACCTTTGTCTTAATCTTCTTGTCTCTTAATCTATTCCCCATTTCTGTCTTTATTTCACTATATATTCTCTGTCCACCTCCTTACTGCCATTCTTAAACTCAGCTTGTTCCATATATATGTCCTTTGACACATCTCACCATACTGCCATCCTTTCTTCTTCTTCTGTTCTCTGCCTTGAATTTCATTGTCCCCAATGGATTTTCTTCTTTTAAAATTTTGTACTTACTTCCCTCCTCTGGTGTTTCTGCCTTTATAATAAATCTTCTCTTTTTTTCTATTTTCTTTTGGCTCAAATACAGCAGCTATTCCTTCTCTCTCATTCTTTTAACTTTATCCCTTACACAGCTTCCGACTGTCTGCCTCCCTCCTTTTTCTTGATATTTTACATTGTTCCTGTAGTACTAATCCCCCTGTGCACAGTCTTCCCCTTTTATTTCCACTCCTGTTTTCTTCCTTTATTTTTGTTTAATTCACTTAACTGGGTAGATGAACTGGTCTATCCTGGACCATTTTCAGCTACAAAGCTAGTTAACAAGAGCAATGATAAATGCAATAAAAATTACATTAGCCAGTCAAACACATTTTAGTGGTAAGATAAGCTAGAGTACTCAGAGAAAGCCAATGCAACCTTGGGAAGAATATGTAATGTAAGCTCTATATAGACAGTCAGTGGAGGTCAGGATTGAACCCCATACATTGGATCTGTGAGGCAAAGATCTTTACCACTGAATCACCATAATCATTTCTACTTATCTCTGTTAAATCTTATGTTCACTTCTTTCCTTCCATCATGCATCAGTGTAGTTCATTAAATTCAACACAACACATATTATGTTATCTCAGTGAGGGTAGTGCATGTGTAACAACACTCAAGTTATGCTGGCAGCAGCACTAAAACATAGCTGCATTTCTTATGGGAAATACCATTAAACATATCAACCAACAGCTTCTTCAGGAGACTGCAAAACTGGCATTTTGTACAGACTATATAATGCACTGTAACCTTATCAATATCGTTGATTAATTTTATTACCACTCAATCACAAGGTGTAAAACAGGAAGTAGGAAAATAAATGAAACTAACTTTCTATATGACATGACATATGCATGGTGCCCTTCTCCCTGGTCTTCTAGTGAGGAATTGTATATTTTTGGCAACACACAGTGTTAATAGGGCTGATTATTTTAAAAACAAAAAGTTGACTAAATGATCATCCATCAAACCCTGTTTTTGTTAATTTCTGACCAAATACTCTAATTGTGTCATGATTTCTAACTAAGACATTAAATCCTATAAAAAACAATGGCTCAATATTCTTTCAGTAGTTCTAAATACTGTTGTGAATCCTGGATTACAACACCCCCTTTACTAGCCTAATTTGTAAAGTCAGATGCATGTCACTTCAGTATTTCAGTACACTTTGTTTGTCAGCCCTCATATTGCAGTTCATATAATGTAAAGGTTACTGTTTACATTAATATCACTGAAAACATCATTCTCAAATAACGGCACAGAAAAGAAATAAAGTGGCACAAATACTGAAAAGACGTCTAAAATTCTTATTTTGATTTAATACAGTGTTACATCCCTGCCACTTCAAAAATCATTAGAATTTCGGACAGACTACTGGAACACACCACAAAGTTCATTGAAAAAAAAATCAGTACCATTATCTCATTGTGTGTTCTTTTCATCTGATACTTGTATTTTAGTTGCATGCTTTAGAATTCTTGCCCAGGCCCCACATTTTTCAAAGTTCACAGCTCTGTAAGTATTACTTTGGTCTCAAGTAGTTTCACCTGATGTCAGGACTACACAAGTGTTTGAAAATGATAAATTGCTCTCTCAGCAGCTCATAAAACTGACTGAAAATAATGGTATTTTAAATTATGTTTTATTTCTTCTGTTGCATTTCTCTGTTATGTAGGGGGTTTTGCAAACCACAAACATTAGTCACTCTTAAATATTTATCTCTCAAGATTTTTTTTTACAGTCTGTCATTAGTATTTCACAGTAGTTAATTTTTTCACTCACCTTCGTAAGTATGCTGTGTAGTCCACATGGGTAATGATAAAGGCATTTCCTCTACATGTGAATGCTTACTGAAAGACTTCTTCAGTGTCATAATTGAATCCACCTGTTGCTTCTTGCTGCTCATTTAGGGATGGAACTAGATTAGTACCAAATACATTACCTTCTTTTAAAGGAAGCTGTGAAGTTGACTATGAAATGCAAACATTTAGTTCTGCGGTAACACTTAAGTCCTTTATGAATACCAATATTATTTATCTCATTGTGTCATTAATAAATAAGCAAAAAATGTTCAGCCTGAGTAATTCAATGATGTGTATCACAGCAGGGCAATATTACCATTAAGCCAAACAATAGTCACCAAGAGCAAGTCAAACTCAGTTTAGCACTAATGCATAGCTCTATGTTTTACTGGTTGTACTACAAGAAAATAACATAGCCAGTTTCATTGTTTACCAACAGCTTTTTTCAGGAGAATATAAAGTTGTCATGTTATTTTTATTTTTTATTTACCAGCGAACTGAAATTATCTCCATATCTGCTTATGTAGTATCTTCATATGTGCTTTTATTTTGACATCACTCTATCTTTCACCCCCATGTTGTAAAATAGAGACTAGTAAAATAAATGAAACAATAACTTTGTGTCAGAAATGACTTGTGCACAAAACTACATACAGTGAATAATTTACAGCAACATCAAGCTGTTATTAAAAATGTTACTAAATTGTTAGTTGCAGTGTACAAAAGTGTAAGAATAAAATAACAAAATGGACTTGTTTGCCATTATAGAGTTGAATGTTTGTATTGCAGACTCTAGTTTGCAGCTTAGTTTAAAAAAAAGTATGTGTTTAGTACTAAATGCAGTTCCATCTGTAAATGAACATCAAGGAACAACAGGTGGACATAATTATGGCATGTAGGAAGGCTTTCAGAATGCATTTCAGTCCTTTTAGTGATGTCCATGAAGTGAGATGGAAAACTGTTGCCAAAAAAGGACATATAGAGCCTATAGAGCAGTAAACAGGACTTTCAGTGAATTAAGATTTTGTAAATCACTTGGGCAGCTCTGCTTTGAAAGAATGGGGTCCGAGAACAAGATTCTATGTGACTTTTGGACTGTATGTTGGACAAGAACATATGAAAAGAAAATGGTGTTTTCAGTAGCATAGAAAATGCTAAAAAGGAATCCATGGCTTTTTCAACCTATAACGACTATACATACGTGGGTAAGTAGACAGAAATATTAAAAAGTATGAACGAGAACTGAATGACTGTAAAATGAAAACAATGATTTTAAGAATGATAACAATGATGACATTTTGGGGTATGAATACTCTTGGTTAACCTGGAGACACAGCACAAATAAAGGGAAGAATGATAAAAAAGAATTTAGGTTATTCTGACATTTCAATCAGATCTATGAGTAATACAGAGAAAAAGCTTCTAGTCTCCTTCAGACACTGATGTGGATGAAATGTCCCTAATATTAGGTAAAAGTGAAAAGGGCCCTAGTAACCTAAGCAACAGAGTGTACTTTGCAAAGAGTTCCAATATGGGCTTGGGGGGGGGGGTCAAGAAGCAACATACAAAGCAAATCATTGACATAACCAATAATCAACAGAAAAAAAGTCACCGAGATAAACAATATGGTAAGACTCTTTTATTTTTTTTATTTTTTATTGTTTTTTTTTTTTTTGCAAACAGTGATCTGTGGTTGATTTTGAGGGGCTTGTCCTATGTTCCAATTTCATTCACTAAGGGCTCCAAAGTTTTATGAATGCCAAATTGTTTTATAGGAAACCCATAATTCTGCTTAATCAAAATGTGAGTTTTAAACCTGCACCATACTTGCACCCTTAACATCTGTACAACAATTTGAAACTGCAGTTTTGAATGATATGCAAGTTAGCAGGCATTTTTTTTACATAATATAAAGGTTCTATGATGTGAGCTCTGAGGAGCAAACTACAGTAGAATAGACAAGTCTAATAAAGGAGTTCAGAATTTTGATCAATATTTAGAAATCAAAAGGATATGAAATCAGTGATACAGAATTGTATGTTATAATAAGCATTTCTTTCTTAAGTAGTCAGACTAGTGCCTGGAGAGTTTGTTTTGGATGACTATGGAAATGGGATTGATATATAATCGTTTAGCCAGCTTCCCATTACAAAAAAACAAGGAGGTATTTGTAGACAAATTAGCAACTTTTGCAATGCGCTGCTTTGCCAAAAAACAGAAAACACAGCAAGATAGTGATTCACAGAACACTCATAGTGCTATAGGGCAATGGCTGAAAAAAAGTCTGAAAAAGAGATATGCAAATTGCTATGTAATGACATGCAAATAAAGAAGCACAATTCAGCAAGTGTATAATGAGATGCAAATTAGGCTGGGGAAAGTAAGTCACAATTTCATAGCTGTAAGGCTCAAAATGATACAGATGCTTGCAACTGAGTATAAAGGCAAAGAGCATGCCAAAATGTTGGCACTGAAGCAGACATGTTAGCAGCAACTTTCATAAAACAGTATTTGATAACTTGAACTGTTGGTTGCAGATCTAGCAACATGTGCAATAGGAAATGGTAACTGCCAAACTTTCCTTCCCACCAACTGAAAGACAATAGTTCTAAGACCGACTGTACATGGATAGAGACATTATATGGATATTGGTTGACATATATTCCTCCCCAGTTCATAATCTGTTATAGATGTTGAAGAATATCCACAGAAGCTATGGACAATGACACCCATAATGAAACTACAAGGAATGGCCACACAGCAGAGCATTCACCCATGCTCAGACCAAAAATGTGGTAGAGTTTTGTTTGGCTTGCCAAAGTCCCAGTTTTACTGCCCTGACTTGACTGGGGGACACTGCAGTATGCCCTTGCTACAGCCTGCCAGATATTTGTTACATATACATGCTGCACTGTATGATACAATGGCATCAGGACAGCCAGCCAGCATCCCCAGGAACCTCCAGCATTAGTAGGAGCCACTGTTACCACCATGACATCCACCAGCAGTGACATGGATGACAGCACACAAACAGAAGCTGCAACTCCACACCTCTTCTGATGACAGCAAACACAATATATGGCTGCACAAGCAAAGCAGCAACATCTAATCCACCTCTATGGACCCTGATATTCACAGGATCAATGCTGTGTCACAAAGAACTAAAAAATGATGTATGCAGTGTTATGCAATGTGTATGCTGGACAGTGCATGGTTGAGTCCCACTGCGCATCACACATCTGCCTATATACTATATAGAAAGGAAGGTGGTAAATGTCGCAGCTATTGTTATTTGCAAAAGTGGCTAGAAACACATGGACACGTGGCAGCCTGCAGTACCAGATAGAGGTGGATCCCAGGTCAGTGAAGGCAGAGACAATGTAAATGGGTAGGGGTGGTATATATTTCATATATGATGTCTTCAATTGTGTGGGTGGGAACATCACTACAAGACACTGTAGATGTATGAATGTAATGATGATGCCAGGGAGAGACATTTTGGACCATGCAGCAGGGCCCTGACACCATGAAAGCAGTGCAGACTCAGTTATCCTTTGGCTATGGATGTGGCAGACATAGGGGAACAAGAGTTGTGTTTACATCGCACATGAAGTGAGCATTCCTACCATTACCGTGATCTGGTCAGCTCTGCCACTGGTGTGAGTATGATGGACCCACAGCTGTGAATCATCTCCCAGGCCCATGCTTACACTTATCAAGGGTACCAGAACTTGTCAGAGATTTGGGATGCATGGCTAGGCTTAAAAAGGCCCTTGTGGTCATTAGCCTAGTAAACACCTATGAACTTATGAACCTAAGACTGTGTACAATGCTACAGTCATCCAATGCATCAACTATAAGTATGCATGCCACATGGACACAGGCAACAGTGGGGTGCAGAGCACCAGTGGTTGCTAACATTCACAGAGTGGTGACATAGAAGCAACAAGTCACATATATGAGCACATAAGACAATTATAGCATTATCCCTGGAATCCAATGTGTCTTGAAGGCCATGCACAATGTCAACCATTTCATTTCTGCATGTGTAACTGCAGATTATGCCCAAATGACAACTTGGCACATCTGCTGGTTGAGACTGAGGCTTTTCATACATTTCATGGGCTGGCTCTGACAATGGACTATGCCATGTTACATCATTAGCCTACAATACAGTGAGTATCTGTTCATCAGATGCAATGTGCTCATCCACCACTGCTGGCCGATCACAAGTGGTGGCCATGATGTCAGTCAAAATAAAGCCCCCCCCCTCCCAAATATGTTGGCAATATGCTATACTGTGCATATAGATTGTAGGGTGAGTGTGGATGAGACAACTGTTTAGGGCCTTCCAGAAGTTAGATGAACAGCATCACTTTGTATTCAGACTGTGACCCAGTAGGTTCATAGGTAATTCCTAGGCATGTAGTCTAGTGAGCAGCGTAGCCCAGTTTCATAATTGCCCTCAAAGCACTGCTAACAGTTGAGTGACTTGCTCGGTGTCATGCAGTAAGCAGACAAATAAAAGCACTGGGAATCAAACTCTGGACCATAGGAAGTAGCTCAGTAAAAGTGCATAGCCTTAACCTTCTCTGCTACCTGCCAGACTCTGGCTAAAGCCTGGCCTCAGCCTGATGTTCTGGCCATTCTGCAGAGTTGTCATGGTAGTAGTTGTGTGTCCTTTGGATACAAACATAGGCTGTGTGATAATAATCACCTTCAGACTCTCATGACCTATGCATGCATGCTGAAGACAGATAAAACCTCATAGAAGTCTCACAGCAAATATGAAACACCTACCTCAAGAGGTTGTCCTCTAAGTCTGTATACCCAATGTTCCTATAAAGGACAGTGGTTATTACAACCACTGTGACTTTGTCATATCCTTCTTTCTCTATGGGTACATACTTGGCTGGTCTCCATGAGAGATACTGTAGGTAGCATCTGGCCATTCACAGAACCTGTAAGGACAGGCAAAAGTGCACTCAACCCATTGTATTTCTCATTCATGTTTGCACAGGTTTTGTACCATATAGTATGAGATTGTAGCTTTGTCTTACCTTATAGTCTTCCAACTATGTGGCTCTGCTTTGTGTATGAAGCATCTTGAATCATCTTATCTACCCCCCCCCCCCCCCGGAGTATGCAATCTACCTACATGAGCTGTTTATCCCTATTTCTTTATTAATGTCTGTTTAGCATTGCTGTATTGTCTGCCTATCTGACATTGCTTCTGAACCATTTTAATGGTCACCTGACCACCAGGAAGACATATAATGTAAGCTAGATGGTCTATATATGACCCCACATCACAATTTCAGTTTCTTACACTAGGACATCATACGTCAGAAGAATTATAGCATTAAAAATGTGGTTTAATGATGTTATGCTCTATAGTCCACAGTATACTTAATTTTTGCATTAGTTGCTAAAACAAATATTAACCTTTATTCTAGAATTTGTTCTAGTAACTGAAGCAAAAATTCAGTTAGTAGAACAA
Source organism: Protopterus annectens (assembly GCF_019279795.1). Classification (NCBI taxonomy): domain Eukaryota; kingdom Metazoa; phylum Chordata; order Ceratodontiformes; family Protopteridae; genus Protopterus; species Protopterus annectens. The sequence goes on along the minus strand of NC_056747.1, from coordinate 458,983,107 downwards.
ATAGTGTTTATTTGTCAAAGGTGTTATGATATTTTAATATAATTATGTTATATTCCCTTCTGCTGTTTTGAAAGCTGTTTACCCTACTATTTTGCCTTATGATTAAGTCATGGTTTGGTATTTGATATTCAATAAGAGTTTTTCAAAAAATCTTTATACCTGTTAACAAGCCATATCTGCAAATAAAAGCACTGTTATATTGATTAATTTGGCCTAGACATATGCTTATTAATAAATGGAGTTGTAGGGCAGAGAACATACTTATGATAAACAAAAATCTGCAGTTGCCATATTTAAATCCACATTGTCCTTTATTTGCATAACCTCATTTTTATATGGAGAGCTAATGTAATTGAAGCTTATGAATTTAATTATTTAAGTTACATCAGTCCTGATATATACTTCATCACAAAACAATTAAGTGACATTTGGGACCTGACATGCAGATTAAGTCTGATAGGATATTTTCTAGATGAAGAAACTTACGGACTTATTCATGTCACCCCCCCCCCCCAATTCATTATAAACATAACTGTACTGTATGAGTTATGTAAATAAAAAGAGAATGCGCACGGGAATGCAGGAAGTTGTTCCATAAAGAATAAAACAAAGACTGCTCTCCTGATAGAAGATATGAGAAGGACACCCTCAGTTTTACCATAGCCCAAGTAAAGAAGGGTTCCTATCAGTTCGTTGAAACTTCAGCAGTTCGAACACCATATGTTCAAACAGTGAAGTTAGAAAACTGATTATCGTGAAGCTGCGGAACACCAAATTCTTTCCCAGGACAAGAATTTGGTGGGTCATTTCTGTGGCTTCGCTATTTTCAGTACTGTGGTGGAAAGTTACGGGTCGGGTTCAGGTAAGTATGCGATTGTGCGGATGTTAGGGTTAGGGTGCGGGTTAGGTGAGTTAGGGTTAGGGCACGGGTAAGGTGGGTGTACGATAGTGACAGACCTTAGGGTTATGGCGGGATAGGTGAGTTAGGGTTAGGGCACGGGTCAGGCGAGTGTGCGATAGTGATGGACCTTAAGGTTAGGGCTAAGGTAAGTGGATAGATAGTAGTGTATGTACAGTTTAGTGTAGGGTTAGATGTAGGATTTTAAGTGTATGTGTGTGGATTGCTGTTTTTTTGGTGTGCTTGTGTTTTGTGTGTGTGTTTCTTGGAATAGCGATTTTTTTTTTCCCTGGGAAAAAAATCACCGTTCTAAGCCTTCGATGGTTTTGCACTTCGAGGTTAGAAGTTCGAACATATGGTGTTCGAACTTCTGCCGTTTTGTCGAAGTGATATATAGACCCATAAAGAATACATATAGGGATCAGATATTAAACATAGATGCTGAGGACAATGACACACTAGTAGAATAAGTAATGAAACAGAGAAAATGGGATTTATCTCTAGCCATACCCCTAGGTAAAAAGGAAGGTGTTTTACAGAATGATCCTATGTTTTGCTGTGAACAGGTCATTTAAAGGGGAGTTGTAGTCTGATGCTAAGGCAGTGAATCAACAGTTATCATCGGTTTCCAAAATATCTAAACTACTACAGATAACAGGCAGTCTAGTTAACATAAAGGAAAGGTCAGTGCACAAACAGTGACACTTCAAATGCCAAAGCAGAATAATAAAGGAAAGGACAGAGTGTCAGAAGAAAAATTAGCACATGACAAAGTAACAACTACTGTAAGACAGATGCATAGAACTACCAACCAGAATCTTCAGGACTTAGGCAAATGGATTTGGAAGTTGAAGATTTAGAAAATTGTTATAGAAAAAACACTCTATGAATCCTTAAACTTCCAGGGAGAGTGGAAATCCAAAACATTGTCATCTAACAAAATTTTGAATTGCCAGGTATGTTAGTTCTTTAGACACAGGCATGTCTGGTTATCAGCAGAGTGCGCTATACAGGCACAGTCAAGGCATCTGAAGCACTGAGATATAATTCAGTGCACAGAGACTACAAGTCAGAAAGGCTAGGTGCTAAAAAATGGAATGCACACAAAGTCTGGTATGTGACAGATTTAACATGACTCCTCTATAAGCAGTTGAAGCTCTCCACGATTGGGCAAATTGATATGCATAGGTTAGGGCATAAACATGATAAATGTAGCCAGCAAGAAGTGTCTAGTAGAAACAACAGCACAGGAAGAAGTGTTTCTAAACCAAATAGGAAACAAGGACAGCGTGTGTATGAGGGACAGTTTGAAGGTATGCAATGCCATAGTGACTAGTGAGAACACTTGGATATCACCATGAAAAGAAAGGTAAGTGGAGCGACAGATGGAAAGACACAGTTTTGTAACAAGGGCAAGTGATTGCTTTGTGCCACTGGTATAAGTGTTGTACATGGCAAATGCAGATTAAGGGCCCAGAGGACTTAAGTGTTAAATAGCTATCCTGATCTCTGGCTGAGGAAGAGTGAAACCAAGCTGCTAGCCCTCTTAACTGGAGCAAACAGGTAGCAGAAAATGATGTGTTGGACAGAGTGGAAGATTATGGTGGTCTTCACAGTACTGTGAGTCAGAATTAAGGACTGCATAGCCACTAAGTACTAGATTTGCAGATATTATTATAGGAATAAATGGAATAATGGAACAAGCATATGCTAAATGGTCGACTGAACATTGCTCAGATTAAAAAGGAAGAGAAGTGTGGATGCAGTTGTCTGGGAAATTTCAGATACTACCTGAAGGGGCTAGCTGTGTGTCTGAGTATGAATTTCAATCCCTATTTTTTTAGAGGAATATTATACTAAAGACAATGGGTAGAAGAAGTATGCTGAAATGAAAATGTTTTCATACTTGTCAGGAAGCATAGTTCCTAGCTGTAAAGTAAGATAGTACAAAAGAGAATAGAAGCTATGCAGGAAACAGTAATATAGTGTATTTAATAATATTTACATTTGTTTCACTTTTTTCTTCTCATGACAGTTGATGTAACTCCATGATCATTAGATGAGCACATCTAATAGACATCAATTTAAAGATAAGTTACTGCTTGTAAAGCCTACTGAGGTAGCCATTTAAAATCATGGAAACTGCATTGCCAGGTCCTGAAATGTGGAGACCAAATGGTTGAAAATCTGATTGACATTTCTCAGACTATTCCTTTTTCTCTGAGGTAGGGTGATTTCAAAGTTGATAAATATAAGTTCAGGGGATGAGGGGAGTCTTGCCCCCACACTGGGGTTGCAGAAGACTTGCCCCCATATAAAAACAGGTTTAAAGTATAAGAGTAATGTTCAATATTTGCTCATCTCCTGTATTTTTAGTCTTTTTTCGATGTCCTAGGACTGGCAATGCAAGTCTCGAAATTTCAGTAGGGAACCCTATACTAATGGTAATGCTTCAAATGTAAAAGGTAACATCTTTACGCTTTAAAGTTTAAGGGCTTGCTCTCCTCAGGCATGAGTTAATGCTCATAAGAAGAGAAACAGAAAGTAATGAATAAGTATGTGGGTGAAAGGCAGAAAACCTACAATCGGGATGTTTGGAGAATATAATAACACTACCAAAGGGAGTTTGATGGTATAAAGAAGTATTGAGTCATGGCATATATTCTGCAAACACCTAAAGTTGTACTGTTGAGATCGGGGTATTTTATTTACATTTGAAAGTATGATAGACAAGGAGCTTAATCTGACAGTAAAAGTTTAATGAAGCAGACCAGAGGGCAACTGGGGGGGCTTTGGTCAGACATGTTTTTTTTTTAGGAGAAACAGAGGTTCTGGAATATGGGATTTTAATGAGGAGATGAAGTCTGGTGGGATGATAATAGAGACAGGGAGGTGTTGGAGACATATTTAAGGGTAGTTGTAGGAAATATGGTTTAAGTGTTAGGTAAAATAGATTAATGTTAAATTTAGTATGCCTGCTTAAGGGTACAAAGCACACTGCTAGGAGATAATAATGAGAAAAGACATCTTCTAGGGTTACTATCTCTATCATTAATAGGAAGAGAGTTACTACCAGTTCTGTACTGTTGCTATATCTGTTTTTCTTATTCACATTTTTTTATTTTAACTCAGAGGAGGGACAGAGAAAATAATCAGAGCAAGTATCATATTGAAATGTTTGAATACAGTGAGGGAAGTGAGATGTCAGGGACTGAGTGTTGTCAACATTAAAGGGTTTAATCACCCATCATGGAGGAAGAATTCTGTAAGTGACAAAAGCAAGAGCATTCAGGTGATGATGCTTCAGGGTGCAACCTAGACAAGGGAGAAGAGAAGCTAATGAAGAGGGGTTGGAGGGGCAGTATGATTGCTAGTCCCTTCATATCTACAAGAAACAAGGGGGTAGTTATTCTGAGGCTACAGTGTTAGTTTGGAAGGCAGAGATAAGAATGGAAAGTAAAAGTATATGTATCCTGGTTAGGGTGAACACAGGGCAATTCACAATGGCATGGATACTGGTACATGGATTGAATGAGGATAAATTGAAGTGGATCTTAGACTATGGAAGGTTCAGAGGAAAAGGAAGAAGGGAAGCACATGTTAACAGTGTTAATTGTGGAGAATATAATAGAAGAATGAATGTTGGAGAAGGATAAAGAAAAGTGGCAAAGCAAAACGGGCAAACTAAGCTAGGGTATTTACCAGCAATGTTGACTGAAGATGCTGATGCGATAACCATATATCAAGTCGTGAATAAGGAAAACAGGCATTAATATAATATTCATGAATACAAATGATATGGGTTTGATATGTGGCTGTGCATGATGAGATGTAACAAGAGTGGGATATCAAAGCACTAAGCAGGACCCAGTTATCTGGATGAGGTGTATTTAACTCTCTTTCCTTTTATTTAGCATTTACTCGCTTGAGCATCATCTTTTGTGTAAAGTGATTTGATAAATGTATCACAACAAAAGTTGAACTAGAGTGTTAAAATGAGAATGCAAAAAGAAAGGGGAGAGTGTAGCTGGTGTTATAATGTGGAAGTAAGTAAAGGAGGTCATAGTGGGAGTCTGAAAGTTAAGACAAGAGGACTATGGAGCACAGGATTGAAAAGCAAATGGAACTAGGACAACAGGGGTAGTGGACAGCTAGAGGGCAAAATAGGTTCCCTGCCAGCTCAGTGTAGAAAAGAGGAATAAATCCCTGACTGAACACAGATGACCCAAGATGGATTAGTGACCCAGACACTAGATAAGCCAGTTGGAGAGAGTAGAAGACCATTATCATCTTGTCCATCCTGATGGAGGGAGACAGGTTAGTGCATTGTACTACTGATACCTAGCATTAACGTAAAATTTAACAGAAAGAACTGGGCCATGTACATAACAAAGAATATATCAGCACTACAGTAAGGGTTAAGGGACAAATGGACCCAAAAGAGTACTGGAGAGCCACAAGGGACAAAAGGAGTTGGGAAGGAAAGAAAATGGGCTCTCTAGGTAGAAATGCCAGGGACAATGTAGAAAAGATGCTGCATCAGAATAAGTCTGAAAATGGAAAGGCTGCAGTTGTGAAGTTGGGGAGGCACAACCTAGTTTATGTATTTTTATTTACTTATTTGAATTTGTTGACCAGGATAGAGCAACAATCACAAAAGACTAATTTTATTCTCAGTTTGAGAGAGAGAATAATACAACAGCATACAAAACAGCAGTACAGTAGTATAAATGTAATTTCACAGAAACAATGAGATTAAAGTGTGTCTTGAGAGAAATATTTTTGTTTGGATTAAATAATGAAATATTTACAACTATGCAAAATAGGTAGAAGGAAAATTTGGAATAAGCAGTAAGATATTTAAAAGTCTGTACAATGGGATAGGTACATAACAAGCAATATACCAGCACTGCAGTAAAGGTTAAGGGCATCAGTCGAAGTGCCCATATCCAAACACTGGTATTATGGGTCACCTGCACATCATGTCTGACACAAGGACCAAGGAACCCTTGTTAAAGAAACTCCATCTATTTGTTACTGTACTGCTCTTAGGTTGTTTTAACAGTATTCTGCAAAAGCTGTTCTGAGTATGCCAAAATATTTTGTTTTGCAAAGTTTTTGTGTGTTGTGAACATTTCTCAGGGTTAGTGAACTTATTTCCAAGGATTCCTGATATTGCAGGAATTTCTACTTCTGTTCTAAAGCATTTGTTACTGCACATGAGCTCACAACCAGTTTATTTTACATTTGGAGGGTTCTTTGCACTCTGGTGGGAGCAGAGAGCTAAATTCAACCAATCAAAGGTGGGAACTACTGGTCAATAGCTTATTGTGTTTTTATCTGATTGGCTTGAGGGTTTAACTTTAGAAAAGTCTTTCATCCTGCTTGCATATAAGCAAACCTCTCCAGTTTAAAATCCTCTATAGGAAATGCTCTCCATAGTCTCCCACTGTTCACAGCTGCTCGAAGAGCTGCCAGTTTGAACAAAGGGTGGTACCACTGCAGGTCATCTAATAGTATACTACTAAACCCTTTCACTTTGACCTTTAAGTGACTCTCCCTTACTCCTTTCCATATAGAAATTGTGTTTCTTTGCCTTACATAGCATAGGCTAGATTCAGACCTGCTGAACGTAGACTGTTTGGTATCACTGTTCTCTTAAACCAGACATCTTACATTAAGAGGGCCTCCCTGCATCCTTGTGGCAGAAGTGTATAGCACAGGACCCATCTGAGCTGGGGACTGCTGGTGAAAGGCTCAGTTTTGGTAGTTGTGTTAAAACTGTTGAAATCTGGCTGTATATAAGCCCAGCATTTGGACAGGTTTCTGCTTAGTTTTCCACAGCTACTCAACATTTGGAAACTTTAGCCAGAGGTCTGGAGTGCATCTGTACTGAAATCCAAGCCATCCACTGAAAAATAAGTATATTTTAAGTCAGCACTTCACTTAACTATATTTCATTGAATTACTGCTTCATTTTTGCAGTTTCTAAGTCCAGCTAGCTCACTTCCTTCCCAAATACCACATTCAGAAAAATCCTGTCACAATGGATGGGCAGTTTGCCATAATTTCTCCTGCCCACTTGACTGATATGGGAATCTTGAGGCAATGTAGCAATTGCCTCATGTTTACTGACCATTTACTCCTAAAACAAACTAACACCCCATGTGAGAGATGCAAATAGACTGTGGAAATAAAGTAAATTCTATCACGTAAAAACAAACTAGATATCAAACAGGTTGTCAGCACACATATGTTCATAGGTGTGTACTTGGCTAATTGCACTGGGGCCTTTACAACCCTAGCCCATAGAAGTGCTCTGGCATTGTGCCACCTGTCGTTAGTTCCCAGTGCCACTATCAAGTAGAGCCACTGGAGTAATCCCCGGGGTGATCTTTCTATTTCCTATCCACTCATCAAGATTTCTCTTGAAGAGGGCCAGTGAGGTGCTCTGCTTGACATGTATGAAATGTCTATTCCAGAGCGTGGGCAGTCTCTGGGTTATGAACCTGTTCCTCCATCATGTTCTGTTGATTGTGGTAATGAGGTTGAGGTCTCAGGAGTGTGCGGTGTGGAGGGAATGGGATTTCTTTAGATGTAACATTTCTAACAGAGCTGGGTCAGACATGGCTTTGTAAGTCAAGCAGAGATTGCCTCTTAGTAGATGATATGAGACAAATAATAGCTGGAGTTTTTTAATCTGTTCTTGTAGGGCATGTGTTTACAGCCTAGGATCCTCTTTGTGAGGTACTTTTGTGGCCTCTCCAGCTGTTGCAGGTGTCTAGTCAGGTACATGCCAAATGGGGCATTGTACTCTATGATTGGTCTAATGAAGAAAGATTAGAGAGAAATGGTGACCTCTTTCTTCCTGGATGCAAAACCCTTGGTAATGAGATGTGCCACATAGAAGGACTTTCTGACCACAGTGGCAATGTGGTGCTCGAAGGAGAGGTTGCTGTCAACCTGTCTCCCCAGATCTCTTATAATGCCTTCAGTATTCAGTGGGCTCCCATTGATGTGGTAATTAATGGGAACTGAGTTTTTCCCAAAGGGGATGACGACACATTTTTTGGCATTAAGCTTAAGGCCATGGTTTCGACACCAGTCATTGCTCTCAGTGATGCCTTTATGTAGGATGTCTGCATCACTTGGGGAGATAATAATGGCTCCAAGCTTGCAGTTGTCTGCAAATATGGTCAGCCAAAGTCCCTCTGGGTTGGCCTGGACTTCTGAGAAGTAGATGCCAAACAGGAGAGGACCCAGGACCAATCCCACTGGGACTCCACTCGTGACTGGTTGGTAGTCTGACTTGGAGCCTGCTACTTTCACACTGTGTGTTTTATCTGTGAGCCAGTTTGCAACCCACCTAATGATATAGGGGTTGATGCCTAGTTTGGTGAGTTTATCAATAATTCCTGAGTGAAGAATGGTATCAAAGGCCTTGGCCAGATCGAGGTAGGCTGTATGAACTGCCTTACCTTCATCCACCACTCTGGTGACTGACTCAAAGAAGTCAACCAGGTTGAGCAGGCATGATCTACACATCACAAAACCAAATTGCGTGGGATCTAGAGTTTGGAGATTCCCTATATCCTTGTTAATTAGGTCCGTGATTATGCACTCCATAGCCTTACATATCAGACTCGTCAGGCTAAGGGGGCGATAATTTCCAAGCTCTGTAGTCGCTCCTCCTTTATGGAGAGTGAGGACTGTAGCAGTGCATCATCCGGTAGGGACAAAGCATGAGGTGAAGTTGTGAGTGAACAGAAAAATCATAGTCTAAAACTAAATGCAGAAAAATGCATTATTTTTCCTTTTGTCCAAAATGGAATTCCCTACAAATTACAATATTGGCAACACCCGCCTGAGTTCCAACCCAGTGATGCGAGACTTGGGAACACAGGTTGATAGCAATCTGAACTTTGGCCACCAATTTTCCACAGTGGTAAGGAAAGCCTTCTATGTAACACACCACATAAGCAAGGGCATAGCATTCAGGTCAAGGGATGTTATAACTCCACTGTACTTGACCCTCTTCAGACCACTAATAGAGTATAATGCACCCTTTTGCATGTACCTCACCAGACACCTGCAGCAGCTGAACAGACCTCAGAGTTTTAAATACAGGGACTCCAAACCATAACCTACATGTATAGGCTGAAAGCCCTGTCAGTTTACTCTGTATCTTATAGACTGCTAAGAGATGACTTGTGCCAGGCCTATAGGGCAATCTCCAACTCTGCCCTAATGGAAATGTTACACATCTGCATGTCAAAGAGTACAAGATTCACTCACTCTAGGGGATATCAACCTAGCTTGTGACATTAACAGAACATGCTGGAGAGACAGATATTTCCCCCAGAGGCTGAAGCTTCTCTGGAATAGATTTCCTATTCATGTAAAACAGAGCGCCTCACTGACCCTATTCAAATGCAACCTAGATAATTGGATGGGAGACTGAAAATTCACCCCTGGGGTGGCACCCATGCCCCTCATGAACAGGGGTAGCTGGTGTTGATCACAGACCCACTCTGTTCATAAATTCATAAATTCATTCTGTGAACTGCCTAAAAAGACAAATGAGGATACTTGGGATTAACATGGCTAGACTTGTAAAGGTTCTAGGGCCGCTAGCCTAGTAACCTCCTATGAACCAATGTTCATTAGGTTACAGTAGGAGGATAAAAATATAAAAACACTGGAGTTACAGAGACCCATGAGTAAGCTAGTCAGTGAAATGATATGGTTGATAGGACAGGGATGACAGAACAAAGGTTGGTAAAGTAATAGTGGATTTAAGTAATCTGTCTGGAGACATTGCATTGGCATTTAGCCATTATCTGAAGGTGTGTCCTTAGTTGTGCATGGAATTATAGTTAAGAGGGTAAGTCTTTAATAGAGGGGTGGGATTGATTCCCATAGTTTGGGGTTATTCAAGAAAAGTAATAGTTTTTGCACTGTAGTTTTGTGTGAGGGGAGTGTACTGCAGTTACTGAATGAGCTAAGAGTCTAATGTTATATGATGGTGGTTCTCATTAATTTGGCTGCTAGTGGGGGAAAAGATTGGCTGTGAAGGAGTTTAAAGAGTTGAAAGCAGAACAGTAGGTCAGCTCTTTGTCTGACTGGGAGATATTTAGCTTTTTTATGTTTTTGAGTGGTGCTCATGTCTTGGCAAGAGTGCAATGAACCTTCAGATTTTGTTGGTAAATGTTTAGATAAGTGAGAAGCTTCTCTTTGAGAAGTGTGCTATTAAGAGAAAGGCATATTCAAGTTGTGATAGTAAGATGCCTTATCCACTGGTTATTCTCGAGGCTTTTTAGATGAAGACTGAAATTTTGTTTCCCCAGAAAAGTAGTAGGTTAATTTTCTTTCTTGTAAAGTCAAGGTGGAGAGAGAGGTTGAGTGAAGGGTCTAATCACAGTCCTAGATATTTAAAAGATTCATTGTTTTTAATAGCAGTGTTGTTTTGGTCAGTGATATGTAAAGCAGAGGAGGCTTTATTTAGTTTATGCTTGGTTCTGAATAGCATAGTTTTTGTTTTGGATGAATTAAAAAGTTTGTTGTCAACAAGTCATTGTATCAGAGAGTGGAAGTCATATTGTACTTGGTTATGCAGAACTGTTTGTGAACGGTTTGAGGAGAATATGTCCATGTCCTCTGCATGGAGAAGGCATGGCTGTTGTAGAAGGTCTAAGGGCAGTTTGTTGATGTAAATGGGGAAAGGAAGTGGGGCAAGTATCAAGCTGCGCTTGTGGAGAGGACAAGAACAGAATTTTGACACTGAAGTGATGATTGATTTGGTAGCCTTAGAACCATGGTAGGGCATCAAGCCTTATGCCTTTACCAAGTATGGGGTGTATAAGCAGATTGTGGCATACTAGATTGAATATCTTGGTTAGGTCAATGATGACATAGTTCATGTTTATGAGAAATTAAAGAGCTGAGGATGTTTAACTGCAGTGGTGGTGCTGCGGCAGCATTGTTGCCTCACAGTAAGACATTGTCCCATTCAATTCTCAGCTACAGCGTCTTCTGTGTGGAGACATGCATGAATGGGTGTACCTTCGTTGAAGGTTGTGCATCAGGGCCGGCAACTCAGCACGTAAAAATCTACTGCCAATCATTAGTGGACTGGATTTCCGCTGTGGCGACCCCTAACCGAGAAAAGCCAAAAGACACAACAACAAAGAGCTGAGGATGTTTAGAAATAATGGGAAGGATGCCACCCTATAGCACAGAAGAGTGAAGCCCTGGCTGTGACACAGATAACCTGTGTTCAGTTAGCAGATAGACACTTGAGGGGGTGGGTTGGGAAAGACGGAAGTGAATGTCTATAACCATCTAGCCCATCCTAGGGGGGGAGGAAGGAAGCTTTGCATCGCCACTTGGATGATACTAACAGGGACCACTAGGTTTTGCACCCTTGGAACATGAACCGGCCGAGCATATACTGCTCTTTAACACTAGGCACATAAGTCTGGGGAATAGCTTGTATCTGAAGGCAAGCACACTTCCCAGGGATTAATTGCTATAATGGAGCTCAAGGGAGCTGCCAAAGGGAGCGGAAGTAAGACATCCACCTGACCAACTGAATGGCCTGCTTCCTCTCACCCAACCCAGACCCATAAAGAAGCGGCAGGACTGGCAATATCAACCTGAGAAACAAATGGACCATGAAGGGAGGAGTAAAGTCACTGATTACATCACACAAAGGAGTGAATGTACATAATATCAGGTGATTCCATGCCTAGCCCCTTGGATGGAATGACCAAATGAGCGAGAAAATCAAATGTAATTCAAACATCAGATCCCCCTGTTAGGAAGATATAACTCCTTCTCCCAATTTACCTGATTCTCACCCCAGAGAAGGACTGGCTGACTGGAAATTATTGTTTCAATAGTAAAGCATGGGGACCAGGCTGATAACAGAACAAAGATGTGTTACTTTCCTCAAACAAAATCTGTTCAGCTTCTTCATGCAGTCTTACTTTAATGTTAAGGTAGATGGCATCACAATAATTAAAATAAAGTTATAATGTAATGTCCCCAGTTCAACTTAGAAGAACAATGAGCATTATAAGGTGAACTGTAATAACTTCATGGTGAAAATATGAAGTATGGCTGTGGATGAGAAATTATCTTACCATCATTTATGGAAAAGCTCAGAGCCATAAAATGTTGGCATCCACACTTATTTCTTGTCTAATGAGTCACTTAATATAATTTCCTAGCAAACCCATGTTTTCAGAGATTGAAAGTGTGCTACATACCTTTCCATGAGAGGACAAAGCACTGATACCCTGGCAGTCACTGCACTATGAAGCAGTGAAAGGCAGATAATGCAATATGAAATACTGATAAGTACCATTAGGCTACTGAAGATCAAGGCCAACCAGTTGAATTTTTCATTTCAGTCATGATGTCAAATAGAATGGAGAAGATCATCATATCCTTCCGTGCAGACTTAAGAGCAGCAAATAGCACACTTTGTGGATATTAACGAACATTTATCCATTTCTGTGTCTTACAAAATGAGAGCAACAAAAAATTTAGAAGCGTAATTATTAATTAGATATGTTCTTAACAAAAAAATGTATTTTTGAAGTTTTTTATGTGTATGTGAATACTGTACTCTAGATTACAAAAGCATGTGATCTGATGCTGTCGCTGTTTTTTGACCTTTAAAAGAGCAATTTCCTGTTGTAAATTATTCTGATGAACTCCTTAAGTGTGTGAATGAAGGTGTTGCATAAACAATGCGGAAGGTTTTTCCAGTTTTTACAGTTATTTGCTATTTTATTCAAGATACATGCCACATATAAAGAATCGGAGCACATCTTTGTGACCTGCTTCACAAATACTCATTTTCTGGTCGGCTGCAAAACCTAAGTCCCCTGTAAGAGCAACAATATTCCAATGGCCATGTGGTAGCCTACCTGTTTTTATTATTATCACTGTTTAGAAAACATAAAAGTTTTACTGAATACTTCTAGCACAGCTTTGACATGCAGTATCTGTCTACATGCATCTTCCATTTTTTTGTAATTAATATTATTCTAACATCTGCATAAAACATATCTGCCACACTCTAGAATATTTTCTATGCTTATCACTGGACTACCATCTTGAACTCACCTCAAATTCTTTTATCTTCTTCCCACTTTAAAAGAGAGCATTGAGCATACTGAAAACATTTCAAAAGTGATCGTTCTTTGTGTGTATTCGAAAGCTACATATTACTACAGTTAAGCTCTTTTTGCAGAAGGTATGTAAATTAATCAAAACTTCAAATACATTGTCTGACAGAAATAAATGCTACTAACACTCAGAGGTGCACCAGATAAGAGACAGCATCATAGAGTTGCTGGGGCAACTTCAAATATGTCTTTCAGAGCAGATAGCATGGATTTGTAATGGGTTTTAGAGATATTCTAAGAAGCAATTTTGCAACACAGTTTGAACACATTTCATTAATAAAAATAGTGAAGGGTGTCTTGTACTATAAATCATTTTAAAATAATGCATGTTGCTTCTCTGTCACCATAAAGTGCAAAGCAAAATGCGACAGTTCCACCACTACCATAGAACAATCACCCCCCACATTTGACATCTCATGATAGGAATTGCTAACAGTGAGAGAGAGAGAGAGAGAGAGAGAGAATGCGTGTGTTTTTGTGTGTGTGTGTGTGTGTGTGTGTGTGTGTGTGTGTGTGTGTGTGTGTGTGTGTGTGTGTGTGTGTGTGTGTGTGTGTCTGTCTGTCTTATCATTTATATCCTTCTACAGCTGGCCTTGGAAAATTCTTATTTTTGGTTCATACACTGCGTAATCCATTCTAACTGTAACCCTCCAGCTTTAACGCATGCCTGTTTGTTATCAAGCACTTTATTCACTGCATGAAAGCATATGTTTTACTCTACAGTACTATACCAATATATTATATTGGCTCTTTGAAGTAGTGAAAGGTATATACTGATATAATTATATCTACAGCTTGTGTCTATCATCCTTTCTCCATAAATCATTTACTTTCCTTACCACTTCCTACTTGTCACACCCCCCGCTTATTTTTACATCACTGTACTATTCTCCTTCAGCATCTACTGGGTTGCTACCTTAATTTTTCTCTCCATTTTTTATTTTACCCTTTCACATTGCATCCCTTCTATAGCTACCTCTACCCAGCCACACACCATTAAAATGGCAGCTTACGCCCTCTCTTCATGACAATAATTTGATATCCTCTTACTCAGCCTTCCCCATCATCCTCTCACTTGGCTAATAATCAATTATTTCACCCTCTACTATATCCAATGTATAATCCAATCACTTTCTGTGCTGGCACCTCTTCCTGGTTCCCTGTGTTGTCTCTAACTCTCATCTTCTTACCTTGTTCCTCCCACACACTGCTGTATAACTATCACTTCCACTAACACAATACTTAAATGCTTTTTTCTTCAAACCTCACTTTTAAAAGCTTGCTGTTGTGAATGACTTTCTCTTTTCTTATCATTCACTCTCTTTTGTTTTGAATTATTATAGCTGTATATTAGATATCATTCATTGTAATTTTTCTTACCTGCTTTTTGTACATTTTGTACAACTATTTATACTTGGAGCTTTTCTCCTTGGGCCTCCGTGGACAATCCCAGTAAACAAATACTAATAAATACTTAAAGAAATAACATAATGTTCTTTTATGGTATATGGGCCTAGCTGTTTTTTTTTTTTTTTTTTTTGCCACATCATTAGATTTTTGCAGCAGTCCTACAAACACATCATTATAATATATTGCTGTGCTCATAGACATATTATAAACTAGAGGCTGTTTGCAGCTACTGGCAGCCAAGAATTCTTGGTACTGACTCTGAAAACTAGGACTGGAACAACCATCATGACTGAACAATTTGCACCAGGGTTACAACAAAACAGAGTGATACCGGAGTGGTTTTCTTATTAGGACACTACTGGCTGACACAACAAGGGACTCATACTTTTACAACATCCATACATTCTGCTGATACTGAGTAGTACCAAAACACCATAAGCTCAAATGTAAGCCAGTGCATATGTCTTTGGATTGTTGTTTTAATATCAAAAATGGTGACTGTACAATTGTTATTTCTTTAAGCCATACCATGAGTGTATCACAGAAGGTGGTACTGCTGAAATTATTTAGTTTCTGATCTCCAATAGAGCAAAATTGGCTTCAATATTCTTAAGAGTGATTTTGACCTTCAAGGTATATGGATGCTTGTGTATTCTTAAGATCCCATTTTTATGTAGGCCAGCATATCTGTATAGTCCTCTTCAGTGATCAGCTGTGCCATCTCCCCGATCACTGGCTGCATATGCAATGGCCTGTTTGATGCTCAAGTACTATAACTCCTCACTATTCAGTGTTAGTGTGATCCAACATCATATATTGCTCTACTGATAGCACCTCTCTGACTGACCACTGCTATTTTGTACTTATTTTCCATGTTATCTACTTGATTTAAATAACTCCTATAATGCATGACATTACTTTTCTGTATAATTTTCTAGTAGCTGCTCATTTCTTGGCATTTGACTTCTGCAGAAAACCTTCTCTACTCAACCTGAATAAGAGATGGACGCACCTGACCATTGATTAGCAGCAATACACCTGATGAAGGGAAGACTGGGAAAATATAAGGATTGTTTTATTGACTTGAGAAGCAGCAGTTGCACGATTCTGAGCCTCCATTTGATGTTTATGAGGATGGGGCATGTGCTTAATTAGCAGGTAGTTTTTTTATGTTATTGATTAGCTTTAATAGGGAGGTGATTTACTTTGCAAAAATTTGTAGAGACCACATGATATGCATGTTCCACCCACTTGTGTACATATAAAATATGTCAGTATTCTGAAGTTGCAATAGATACAGTTGCCTCAGGAGCCTCTTTATGCAGACTTAAACAAGAACATCCATAAGTAATAAATACAATTAGCAGTGAAATTCTAAAATATATGAACTTCAATGTTAACAGTATCTAAACTGCCAAATTTTCTGAATTATGTTAGGGGCTCTTTAAGTCTGAACATTGACAAGGAAATTAAATTCTGCCATACGTGAGTGGGCCAAGCTTGCTATGACCACAATGAATCATTAGGCATTATGGTGGCTAAGAAAACATAAAACACAATCTGGGAATTCTTAAGAGATGTAAATAGAAGAACCAGTTTTGAAACTTTATACAAGAAATTTGAGCTTAATGTTACACCACAAGATTGGTAAACAACTTTACAGAAATACGCAATGCAAAAAAAAAAAATGAGCCCCTTTCCAATGAAGCACAAGAAGTTTAAGGAAGGAAAAAACCCATGAACTGCATCTAGATTCCTTACATTATTTCTGTATTGATGCTGTAATCCATAATTAGTTACTATATAATCAAGTTCTGATGCAGAATCGGATCACATTTTTAGTTCTCTTTGTTTTTTTTTTTCCATTGAAGACCATTCATAAACTTTACACACATACAGTTCTTATGTTTTCTTAACTGACTGTGACCATCTTTATAACATTATTTTTACAGATGATACTCGAATAAAATATTAACATTCTCCAAAATATTTTGGGTGCATGTATTTTAACAATTTATCTTCTCATTAGAATACATTTGTTATTAGGTTTCATGTTTCTGATAATTACTCTTCCTTTTTTATTGAACTAATCAAAAAAGACAAACACTTGCTTTATGCAGATTAGGTGGTGGCAGAACCACTGAAACTTTGTATCACCTTTTGTAGAATAACTTTACCAGAACCGTTCTGAAACTTCTAATAAAATGTTATAATTGCAGACTCTATGAGACAGAGGAAGGAGCCCTGACTATGAGCCCAGCAGACTAGGTACTGTTAGCATATGCCATGCCTGAGTATTCAGTCAGTGTGAGAGTAACTGGGTGGCATTTTGCCATCTCAAGTATAACAGGGCTAGTGGAGGGATTTTCAGATCAGACTACAACTCCTGCTGGAGACTGAAGAGTCTAACCCTGCAACAAATGTTTGGTTATGCATCAGCAGTTCATTTTCAGACTAGTTCCATATAAACAGCACTGCACGTTTGGTATGGGGCAGAACTGTGCATAGGGCATAAACAAAAAAGCTTCCCATGCTGTCTGGATCCTGCAACATTGAGCTGCTGTGATCTTCTCTCCCACTGCTCCCGGAATCGTTCATGTAGACATTGCCCATATAGCAGGTCCCAGGCCAGTCCATAACAGGAAAGCAGGATAACTGCTGGTGCTATCAACTGCATAAGAAAAAGACATACTCCATAAGTTGGCTGATAAAGCAGCACGAGGAACCAACAACTACTTAAACTTAAAACACCTATAAAAATTGATACAAAAACATGCTATGCGAGTATTCTACACATTTCTCAAGTTATATAGCTGGTCTTTTTCCAATATTAATGGCAGAATTCACACACACACACACACACACACACACACACACACACACACACACACACACGACATATATACATGTACACATTTTATACACACGCACTCACACACACAACACATACACACGTAGACATTTTCTCCACACACACGCAGAGACACACACACACACACACACACACACACACACACACACACACACACACACACACACACACTACATATACACATGCACACATTTTACGCACACACACACACACACACACACACACACACACACACACACAGAAAAAACAGGTCTTTCGCCTATATTTATTGCAGATTAACAATATGAAGGAGTACAGAGGTACAGTGTGACCATTCAACATTGTTTATAAGCACTTTTCTTTGACAAGAGCTTAATATGCATGTTTATGCTGTTGTACTGCAAAACTCAGAATGACCCATATCTGTCCTTGAGCTGAATCATACATCAATGGATTTTTTTTTGGCTAATTATAGGAGGATTGAATCATATTTTGTCTCTTTTGGGTCAAACTGCAGATTTCCACTTTTCAGTCAACAGACAGCTGACTTTATGCTCCAGTAATACAGAAAGCTTTCATTTAATTGTAATTGCCCAAAACATATTTAGTAAGAGCAGTTTCTTTACTCGTTTAAGAAATGAATGAATAATAATGATAGTTTCCCAGTTGGTACAGTAGTAGTGACTTTATTTTATTATTAAGTATTGATGATAATGCTAAGATTAGATTTAACGTTGCCTAAATCTTAATAATTCCAAAAAATTTTGGGAAACTGTTGATCATCTTCTTCATCTTAGTCATAAGTTAGCACCATCTTCTTTCTCATAGTTTAGTGACAATGAGGTAGGCAACCAATCGATAGACTGTTTTCATGATGGTGTACAAAAGGATGTGCCAGGTACAAAGGCAACCACCTTTTGGCTCATACTAACCATGACTGCCAACCATTCACTCTTTGCAGTCTCTGTAAGTGCATTAAGTTCACCACCTCAGATAATCTTCCCCAGTGTTCTTAAAAACTGCAGAAAGGTCCATTATTTTTCCTGCTTCCATTCTTAACAGCCACTTGGTCAAAGAAGGCTACATCCCAGCTATTTAGAAATGGACACTCTTTATATGCCTTTGCATAAAGACTTTATCACAGTGGACAGTTATGAACGAGTAATATTTTTCTGTTGTGTTTTAGTAATCCTAAAAAAAACATGTGCACTCCCAGTGCTGCTGCACTAACTCAGACTTAATTTCCAGCTAGCAACATAGTATTAGGAAATCAGTGACACTGCCTTGTTTCATGTCTTTGAATTGCTCTCACATCCAGCTAAACACTGAATATTTGTAAATAATTTTGACTCTCGATCGATCTAAGTTTAATAAAGTCCTGGCAAACCTTGGTCTCACTTCCAGCACAATGAAATGGTTCTGTGCCTACTTAATACACATAGGAAGGGCAGTCAGATAGAATAGGATCATATTCCACTTCCTTCCAATGGACTTTGGTTTTCCTCTGCATTAGGTCCATTGCTGTTTACAACATATTTACAGCATTTAAATGACATAGTTAATAAATGTGGTGAGTTGCTGTTTATCAAATATGCAGATACTTCCATTATTGTCTTGGCTGATAAAACCACTAAACTCATTTAAGTACGGGCTGCAATCCATTTTTACTACATGTATCTGTAATGTAATGCTATGGGGCCATACCTTAATGCTATCAAAAAAAGAGGAGTTAATTCTTCTGTAAGAACATCTTATCAAAGTATACAGTGTCTTCTCTTTCATTAACACTGATCATCACCAGTGATAATAGTCATATCTCAGAATAACCAGTCATGGCCATTCTGGCATACAAAAATTAAATTCTACTAAGCTGCATGGCTGCATCACTGATAACTAAGTTATATTTGGCAAACATGGATAATGTACTTACCAGGATTAATTAAAAACATAGTGATCTAAGAAGAGTTAAAACAAATCTTATACAAAATGTTAGGCTGTCTAGAGCTAACACAGGCTTGCTTCCATCTTTCCTTTACTCCATATAGCTTCTCACAGGACTTCCCTCTTCCACCAGACATAAGCTTGAAAACAACAGAATGGCACAGTTCCCAACAGGTCACTGTGGTAGGACTCATCACTGCATGGTCTTATATAATTTAAACTGGCTATAATTAATCAGAATTTGTGTCTGATAAAACTAAAGCTTTCTTATAAATTCCTAGAGTTTTCTGACTTCCTGTCTCTGATCAGTATTATCACATGGGGATCCACCCATCAGGATCTTAAGCCATTGGCTAGTAAGTTGGTAGTATTCCTCAAATTTGTTGATGCTCATAGTGCCATTTTTGTAGGAAATCTGTGGTACCTCTCTAAGGGAAAATAGCCTTCAAGTTTGAATTAAAAAAAATCTACAGCTGCAGTTGAATTGTATGCTTGGTATTTCTTCGATTTTTCACTGGACGGGCATTGCCTTCTGGGTAATTTACCATCCATACGTACCTTCCCTATGTCTCACAATATTGATGCGTTATACTTTTCTGGTGTATCTTTTTTATAGCTAACCTTCTTTTAACCTGTATCCCTTGTTAATTCAGTTTACGTTCGTTGCATCTTTGCTCTAATGTTTGATCCATTCTGCTACATCATAGTGTATAAATGTACTTTTATCCATAAGTGTCATTACTACTATATCATGACACTGAATCCAAACAGCATTAATTACTGTATCTTCCATGTTA
This sequence comes from Protopterus annectens, assembly GCF_019279795.1. Classification (NCBI taxonomy): domain Eukaryota; kingdom Metazoa; phylum Chordata; order Ceratodontiformes; family Protopteridae; genus Protopterus; species Protopterus annectens. Next base: position 458,963,013 of record NC_056747.1, on the reverse strand, counting down.
TTCGTTTATATCTTTAGAAAGCTATGCATAGTTCTTCACTCCACTATACAGGACAATAGCATATAGCTTAGCAAGTTACAACACAGGGTAGGTTGCAAATATATATATATATATATATATATATATATATATATATATATATATATATATATATGTATGTATGTATATATACAAATAGATATATGTACATATGTGCTCACTACTGTAATTCTTTTTTCTTTTTTAATATAGTTTTTATCATTTCTTCATTTAGTATATGGAGCTTTTCTGTCTGAGATACCACTGTAAATGTGATTATGTGGAGATACAATCTTAATAACTAACTGATTCTGTCACTGAGTCAGGTGTTACCTGTACGCGTCTGTCCACCATTGTATCGTATGTACTACTTGGTAAGCAGCTGGTGGAAACAATAAGATGCATGCACAACAGCCAAGCTATTGGTAATTCAGTAATACTGAAAAAAAACACAAAAGGCCTGCCAGGAAAATAGGACAGACAGTCCATTACTCGAATCATCTGACTTGTATAACAGCTGATGAAGCATAATAGCTTGAGCCTTAAATTGCTCAATGTACTTTTGCATGAAAAACACAGAAACTTTTATTATATTTTGCTTTTCTTTACAGTGTTTGTATGACTGGGTTTAGTCAAAAAAAAAACTTTCATTGGTGGCTTGGAGAGAAAAGCTCCAACATATTACAAATATTTTTAACCTTGGGCTCATACCTTTTGCTAGGTAGTCTGATCTAGTGGCACTGTGGATTAAGAATGAAACAGGCTTTATACTGCCTGTTGGTGATTGATCTTTTTTCAAAGTCCAGCAGTACTGGTATGACAGAACTACACCTGGGAGGTGCAGGTAGGACTTGCCCCTACAAAAATGATTTTATTAAGATGTTTAATTTGCTTATATTGCTCATGAATTTGAGCGTTTATTATCTGAGTTCCTGAGTACCTGAGCTCATGCACTACTAGGAAGTACTTCCAAGCTGTTGTACTGCGAGCTTTGGGCTGTTGTACTGTGAGCTTTGGTGCCATGAAGGAATGTAGTTAAACCAAAAATATTAATAAAATTAATACAGCCAAATCTGGAGAGAGGCATATTGCATAATTAAAAATTCCCCTGCTTAACTCTTTGGAAGTCATAAAACCTATGAGATGCTTTATCAGTTCATTTATTTATTTATTATTTATTTATTTATTTATTTAACATTTGTTAACTGGGAAATTCCAACTTGGAATGAGACAATTTTCTGTGGAGGCCCAGGGAGAAACACTCCAGATGCATGTGTTTATAAGGTTCATTAAAACATCCCTTATTCTCCCTTTAAATTAACCCCATTCTGCAAACTAAACTTGTAAGCCACAATTATTTTTTTATTCATCACTTGTTAAGTGTGCAAGAGATTTGATCTATGAATCATTTTCAAACATGACTCATACCACAAGGACAAGGATAAACTAGGGTTCTCCACAAATCAACCAGCATGATTTTGAAAGGTAACAGGAAATCCCTGCAAACACAGAAAGAATATGCAAACTCTGCACAGATGGTGATCAGAGGTGTGGACTGAACCCCAGACACTGGAGATGTGAGGCAGAAGTCTTACCACTGAGTGACTGTGCCGCACCATGCTGCTATATATAACACTGGGGAGTGCTCATCCCTCACTGCCAATTTCTTCATATATGGACACCAGTGTCTGTCCATTCTCCATTGCTCAGCATAAAATAAGAAACAGCATCCTCTTCATAGAACACAAGCATAGACTTACTGTTTATATCTTTCCTCTTATCAATCCATCCATAACCCCCTTTATCCCTGTTTTGCAAATGGGTTGGGGTGACACATCAACAGTGACCATCAGCAAGAGCCAATATTCACACTGCTGGGTGGCTAGTCCTGCTGTGGCTTTCCCTTACCAATATCCATTTAAAAATGATATTGTGGCTCCCATTTCCCTTTGTTATCATTTCAGCACCAAAATAAAGTAAAAAAAAATCTAGTTTTCTAATTTCTGTTTTCTTGTTCTTAGTTTTATTTTATCTTGACATACAAGTGCACCCTCCCCTGCACCCTTTAACTACATAGCAAATGTTCAGTTTCCCTGTGCCAGCTTCTCCCAAATTATGGGCACTGGTAGTGCTCAGTATCCAAGGTACAGATCTTGAATACAAAAGTGTATTTCTTTTTTTTTCCCTGTGGAAAAAGTATTGATTCATAGGTTCTAAACTAACCTATTGATCCATGAGGATCTTTAGAAGTCTAACCTTACATTCCCATTGTTGTAGCATATCATTAGCAGTAAGAGAAACCCAGTGGCATCCTAATATTCTCCATACTTCTCCAAGATCTTCCAATTGTACAACCATGGAGATCCACCTGCCCTTACTTACCATAAGAACCTACTCAATACTGCTGTTATCTAATGGGGATGGAGAGCTTCATTCCACAGGAATTAAAAAATAGTGTTATAATACACAAAATGGACTTTCAGAGTTGTATTTTATTCAGTGGGTATTTATACAAATGGTGATAACTTAGAATTTGTAAAAAGGTTAAAATAACTTTTCAGTGCATATTGTATTGAGATCCATCTCATGAAGCATAACGCTGTCATTCTATTCTTTCTTTCTTTCTTTCTTTCTTAAAATTTATTTACCAGGAAAGTCCTGCAATGTTATTTATTTATTATGTGTTTTATGACTGGGTAGGTCCTACATTGACCCACTCTCCACTGAAATTGCCATTAAATCAGAGACCATAGGATCATAGGAAGTTACTAGGATATTGGCCCTCCAGCCTAGCCAAGAGTTTTTCCCATGTTTAGACAAGTCAGCATCCAATGCCTCTGTCCAGCAGTGACATGGGTGGAAACCCAAGGATGTATTTTCTGTTTTCCATCCAGTTATCCAGGTCATGCTTAAAAAGTGGCAAAGAGGTACTCTGCGTGACATGGAGAGGGAGTCTATTCCACAGATGGGGTAGTTTCTGGGACACAAATCTGTCCTGCCAACAGGTCCTATTGATGTCGCAGACCAGGTTGAGGCCATGCATGTGGGTTACTCAAGCAGAGCTTGGCTTGCGGATATGCAGCAGTACCATCAAGGCAGGGTCTGAGATTGCCTTGTATGCCAGACTGAGGTCACCTCTGAGGAGTCTGTATGAAACTGAGTAGAGGGATAGGGCTTTTAGCCCATCTGTGTGTGGTAGATTTTTGAGGCCCTAGATTCTCCTGGTGAGGAACCTCTGTGGTATCTCCAGCTGCTGCATGTGCTTTGTGAGGTACTTGCAGAACAGGGCATTGTACTCAATAATGGGCATTATAAGGGAATCATACAGGGATGTTATGACCTCCTTGTCCCTGGGTGAGATACCCTTACTTATGATGGTGGGCTATGTAGAAAGCTTTCCATACAATGGAAGCAACATGGTGGTCAAAAGTCAGGTTGCTATCAGCCTGGGTGCCCAAATCCCTCAAGACTGATTGCGTGCTTAGGACATTGTTACTAATGTGATCATTTGTGGGTATGTCACTCTCCCCAAAGGGGATGATGATGCATTTTTTGGTATTCAGCTTGAGGCCATGTTTCTGGTACCAGTCATTTGTTTGGGTGAGACCCTCTTGGAGGATGTCCTCACCACTAGGGGAATTGATAACAGCACTCAGCTTGCAGTCATCTGCAAACTTGGTCAGCCATAGCCCACTGGTTTTGGCCTGCATGTCAGAAAAGTATATCCCAAGTAACAGAGGCCCCAAGACTGAACCCTGGAGTATGCTGCTCATTACAGGTCTACTGCTTGAGGTGGCTTCTCCTATTTTGACTACATGGGTTCTATCAGTGAGCCAGTTAGCTATACATCTGGAAACATATAGATTGATGCCTAGTTGAGAGAGTTTATCTATTATGCCCGAGTGGGGAATAATGTTGAAGGCTTTGGCCAGGTCATGCTTGGCAGTCTGCACCGTCTTCCCCTTCCATGGCTTTGGTGGCTGTCTCAAAGAAGTCGACCAAATTTAACAGACATAACCTCCCCTTGATGAAGCGAAACTGTGTGGGATCAAGTGTTTGGAGGTTGCCAATGTTCTTGTTAATGAAGTCCATGATAATCCATTCCATGGCCTTGCAGATCAGGCAAGTTAGGCTGATGGGTCTATAATTTCCCAAATCGGTGGATGCTCCACCTTTGTGCAAAGGGATGACAGTGACTCTCCCCTACTCAGCTGGGACAAAGCCAGTACTCAAGCTTTGGGTGAATAGGGTACCTAATGGTGCTGCAAGATCCTGCCTGAGCTCATGTAAGATGCAGCCTGGGATGTTATCGGGTCCCATGGAAGCTGTATTTTTTGCCTTTGAGAGAGCAGTGATGACCTGTTCCCTAGATATAAGGGGAAGGGGGCAGGTACTGGGAATGTCTTGATTTACTGATAGTGGGCAGAGGGGTTGAAGTTTTCAATGAATCTGTCAGCCAGCAAGTTTGCTATATCTACTGCATTTGTATATCTGGTATCCTTGACCACCAGGTTTGAACAGATACGGGTGCTTCCTTTGAGACTGCAGACATATGTGAAGAAGGCCTTATGACTGTCTCTAGTACATGTGGCCAATTTGGACTTGAAGTTGGCTTTAGAGGATTTCACTAGTGCTCTTATTTGCTTGCTCAGGCTAAGGAGAGATTGCTTCCAATCAGGCACCTGCTCCTTTTTGGTCCTTTACAGCAATATTTTCCTTTTGTTATAGAGTTTATTTATTGAAGATGTCCACCAGACAGGTTTACTTTTCCTTGTAGTGGATGATTTAGTCCCGTCGGGTATTCCTGATTCCATGCAGCTATATAAATGCTCGTATAGTGCTTTGGTATAGTTTTGGATACTGGTGCCAGTTCCTAGATAAGGGGTGGGAGCTGTGAAGCTGTTTATACCATCCCTCAGGAGGCTGTGATCAGCTTTGCAGAAGTGTTTTTGCTTGACCCTAGCTAGGTGGGGGTTAGGGGAAATAGTTACTTCGAAAGTTACCACTTTATGGTCGGATCTTACCAGTGAGGATGATACTGCAGGAATGCTGCAGTGGTTACTCATGCTGGTTAATACCAAGTCCATGATATTATCACCTCTTGTGGGGGTATCAACTAGCTGTTCCAAAGCATTTGTATTGACAAAAATTGAGGAATCTCTGGGCATTTGTGTTCTAGCATGAGTAGTTCTTCTAGTCTATGTTTGGGTAGTTGAAGTCACCCAGGATAAGGGTAAAGGGTTGAATCTTGATAGATTCGAAAAGATCCAGATAGGCGGATTGGGCATCTTGAGTCAGATTTGGGGGCTGGTAGCTAGCTATGATTTGTATATGGGAGAAAATCTCCAGAAACAAACAGTATATTAAAGATAAAGCACAGTATTTAAGTAATAATCAGTTCAGTCTGCAGTCATTTTGGAAGAGCACTGCAGTAATCTTTAATAGTAAGTACACTAAAACTGTAGCAACCTCCAAACACTAGACATATCTCAGTTTGGATTCTCCAGGGGGCAGGTCAGACCCGGCTAAAGCTTTTGACCCAGTCCCCCACATAAGCATAGTAGAAATGCTAAATAAACTGGGAATAAACCCTTTTGCAACCCAGTTGGCTTCATATATAGGACGCAGGAAATCAAAATACACACAAAGAGACTAGTCATCAATGGAGTCCCCCAGGGTTCTGTGCAAAACTGTACTCCAGGACATCCCCCTGTACCACTAACGGACAGAGGACACTCGTAAATGCTTTATCCCATGCATGGCATGACTCCCCTCAAATTATCTGTGTTATGATCCCAGTTATTCTTATTTGGGATACTATATAATTATCAACCATGGGATGGGTAAGGCCAGTCTAACACCAAATGAGCTAGGTTAATTCAAGCAACAAAGGGGTAATTAGCTTGGCGTAAAATGGCCTGCAAGGCTAGCTAGCCTAGGACCTACTTGTTAGCCTATGAACCTTTACTGTACATGGCAGTAATGTAGTCCCATTAGGTTATTTCTATGCAGTTCTAACAGCATTTTAGTGAAATTTCAATGGAGGGCAAAAACCAGATATATAAAAAAAAAATAAGCATTTGGTATTTTATAAAAAAGCTAAACATGGTAGTTGAGAAAATCCATCTAAAAGAAATATTGTATGATAACATTTACTATGTAGTAGTAATCTAATTAACTGTTTTCCACTACCATGAATTAGTGTTTATATAATAAATTGAAAAAAAACAGTACTTTATAACAAGTTATTTGTGGAATGAATTCTTAAGTATTCTATCCCTAATCTGTATCTGCAGTTCGGTTAAGTGTTGATGCAGTATTCAGACAATTTTACCTTTAACTTGACTGGGTGTTTGGAATGAAGGTTTAGCTTTAACAGTGTGAAGAAGTGTAGACTAGAAATGGAATAGTACAGAATGAAGTAGTGAAATAGATCACATATATTTGGAAAAAAGGCATGGCTTGGAGGAGAAAGTTTCATGGAATATGAAACTAGGTTGAAAAGGGATAGTCAGGTTATAGATTATATTCCTACTTCAAGTTAACCCTCATAAGCATTCACAACAATAGTGATAATCCAACAATACAGGCAAACATTGATTGTAGATTTGTACGTGCAACTATTATCAAAGCTACACAGTGAAGGACTTTTGGAGTTTAGATATATAGAGGTGAGCTGTTTAACTTCATGTCTGTTACATGTCCTTGATGCAAACAGAGTAAAGTTAAGAGATATGCATAGTTATCCTAAAGGGCTGTACCAGGAGACAAGGACTGCCTATGAAGGGGCATGTTTAGGCTCACAGCATCTTATGTGCCATTGTTGGACAGTGTTAATTTTTGTTTGTAGTTGATGTCATCAAAGAAAGTTCAGACTATAGCAGTGACGTATTCTGTAATAGGAATAGGAATATGCAGCAAAATTTCTAGGTAAATGCACCTCGCCAAAGGTAATTCTGCACAACACCACTTTTTCAGAAAAAAATCCATAATGAGTGTACAGTTTATCATAAAGAAGGCATTCCACAATAAGTTGTCTGAAACTCTTGCCCATATACTTTACAAGCTGAAATGCAGGCTCATAAATTTGCTTTCATTAATGATTTCTTAAGCTCCTCTCTCATCAATGACCATGCAGTGCAAAGCTGCTAAATTAACATATTTTCTTGAGCAACCTCACATGAAACTCGACAATTTCATGCTATACTCCTAGCACAGTATTTGATTATTAAGAAGAACAGTCAAGAATTTGTACATTCCCATAACATTACTGCATGATGGCCTATAGAACAAGACCCCCCCGTTGTCTGACCAAAAATAAATGATATTGTAGGACAATTCTCTTTGAAGGCCTGCACCATCTATTGATATAATCCGGCATAAATCAATGTTTGAAAGACATGTAGGATTTGGAACAAAGCAGAGCTAGAGATTGTTGAGTTCTTTTAGAGGATGTATCAGTGGCAATCAAATCCTTTCCTTATTTGCTGCACAAAAATACTTCATGCAGTACCAAAATGTAGTATGTGAATAGCCAGACTGCATTCTATTTTGTATGGATATGCCAGAATCTCACTGACCTCTAAAGATGAATAAATCATGACAAATGCAACAGGTTTTTGTATTGCCAAACTAAAAGGTTTTGGTAGTTTCAATATGGCTTGTGAAAGTATTAGGTTTTTATGTACAAAATCAGACAAATAGATAGACAGGCAAACAGTCGGCATTCCAGTCAAAGAAATAGTGGCAGGACATCCCAGTCAATTAAATAAATTAAGTGGTAAATGCTTCATTTTCTGGGTGAAAGTTAGTTTTGTGCAATGCATATTTTAGGACAGAATTATTAAAGAGAATGAGTTCTTGTATGTAAGGGAAGAATGGGGGGGGGGGTCAGTCTGATATGGGAAGATGGGATTGTTGGACAGGGAAAAGTGGAGAAGCAGTTACCTCCACTTACGCAGGATGTGACACTAAGGACCCTTAGAATACTTCCCAGTTTCCTTATGAACTTGGCAAAGTATTGACAGAGCCATTCATTGGATTCTTCAACAGCTGATTGGGCAGATAGGAGATTGCAGAAGAACAAACACATATAAATGCAATGACTGTGCACAAGGGGGGGCATCAAACCCAACTGGGTAACTATCATCCAGTGTGATTTTGACCTCACTGATAGGAAAAATCATTGAAGTGTACCGAGGAAAGATTGTTCAAATTTATGAGGTACCACAACTTCCAGGGCACCAGGCAACCTGGACTCACAGCCAGATAATCCTGCTAAGTGAACTTATTTCACCTCTTTGCAGAGTAATGGCAGAAGTAAATAGAATTGGTAAGTTAAGTTAAGTTTCATTAAGTTTTTTTATTTAGTGCCACACAGAAGACAGGCAGGCATGCTGAATGGGTGGTTGTAGAATGGAATATGGTCAAAATGCTGGAAAGATACCAAGAAGTCAAGACATAAGGGGTGGTAGTAAGAGCGTACTGTCTGAAAAAAGGACATAATTAGTGGAGTGTCAAAAGGGTCAGCCTTGGGACTTCTGCTGTTTAGTGTTTTTCACAATAACATCATATGAGGCATATAAATCAAGGTTCTGTGTTTGAAATACAATGTGCTGTATCTGGGAAGCAATAACCATCGGATACACCCCAAGTTAAGGGAATACAATATAAACAGAACAAGAATATTCTCAAGAGAAGTCATCACTGCAGCAATCCACCATCAAGAACTGAGCATAAATTTAGTAGCCAACGGCAATTGGACAAAAGGGTAATTTATGACTGTGGTTTTCTTTTTTTTTCCCCCACTATGTTTGGATATAAGGTGGCATTTTTGTTTACATAGTCTGTCCTGGACAGATCTGACAAATTATGGTGGTGTGTATGTATGTATTTTAATGCTTAGTTTGGACTTTACCCAAATAATTATTAATCTGTGAATTAAATCATGTGCACACCTGCAGCACTAGGCATTTACTGATGGCCAGGCACAGGCTATATTGTACAGAAAGAAAAAATATCACCACAGCCCAGTCCACTACAGACTGAGGCTCCATTTCATCCATTTTGTGATGTATATAGGAAGACTTTTCTTCTGCATCACTATCCAGCCAGGATTGATCTGTCAGTTTGTGCTGTTAGTGCTGTGTCCTTTACACCTGGATGATGCCTTACATCACGGTGCATTGTAGGAGACAGTACATACTATTTGGTCATACTGATATATTGCTTTATTCACGTTCACTACAGCAAGCAACCTAGTAAAGACTTTTGCGTTACTGACTGTGAAACTACTTATACTAGAATAGGTCAAGAACTCCTCACATGGTCACAGTTTACTTCATGGCAACCAAAAAGAGTATTACCTAATGGAAATGAAAAACAACACCCTTTTTAATTATTTTATTATATTTTTAATTATAACTTTAGAAAATTTCTTCTGCTTGTGGAACTGATACTGATCATTTACAGTAGCCAACAAGACCAGACACGTACTGCCTTCTATTGCCAGAAACAGAGCACCAATTTTCTAACCAATAGGAAACAGCAGGTGAAACTGGGGGAATTTACATCTAGCTATTGCACAATCAACATAGGTGCCCCCAGGGATGTGTGTTCTCCCCACTGGTATTCTCCCTCTACACTAATGACTGCACCGCTAAGGACCCCTCTGTGAAACATTAAATACGCAGACGATACAGCTGTCATCGGACTCATCAGGAATGATGATGAGTCTGCATACAGATGGGAGGTTTTGGTGTAGTCAGAATAATCTGGAACGGAGCAGTCTTTAATCTGTGGAAATGACACTAGACTTTAGGAGTGGTACTACAATATTATCGCCCTCTTTATATTTAATACTGCTGTGTCTGTTGTGGAATCCTTTTGGAATCTATAATCTCCTGGGACTTGAAGTGGGAGACCAATGTAGGGTCCATCATAAAAAAGGAACAACAATGAATGTGCTTTCTGCAACAGGCGAGGAAGTTCAACCTCCCACAGGAACTGTTGATTCAGTTCTATACAGCAGTCATTGAGTCTGTTCTCAGTTCATTCATAACAGTGTGGTTTGGATCTCTGTCTAATCATGACAAAAATAGGTTACATCGAATAGTCAGGCCTGCTGAAAATATCATTGGTGCTAGTTTGCCCTCCTTACAGAACCTGTACTATTCTAGAGTCACGAAAAGGGCAGGGAAAATCATCACCGACCCTTCACATCCTGGCCACCATCTTTTTGAACTATTACCATCAGCCAGGCGTTATAGATTAATATGCACCAAAAGAAGAAGACATAAGAACAGTTTTTTCCACAGGCCATCAAGTTCATAAACAGTTAACTCAGCTTATTAGGTTGGGATATTTTTTTTCCCAAACCTCCGAGGATTCTATTGTTTACATATTGTTAATACTTGTTTCTTTCAGAATTTATTTCAGTATTTCTTGCACTGAGTTGCACTTTGCACCTTGTATGTATATGTATATTTACTTTTTGTCTTGTTGTTAATAGTTGCATGTGTCGTTTGTCTTGTTCTTAATAGTTGTATCTATGCCATTTATGTAATTCATACTTGGACAGTCACTGAAACTGGACTCAAATTCCTTGTATGAGTACATACTTGGCCAATAAATGTGATTCTGATCAGACTACCAGACAAGTTAATTCTGATTTATCCATTGATGGCACATTTGTAGCAGGTAGTCTGGCCATTTCCACTACCTTTTCTGCAGTCAGTTGTACAGTTGGAGTTCCTCTTTCAAACTGTCTTTCCAGTCCATTACATTATTCAGATTTGTAGGCTATCATTTCCATTTGTAATGCTCTGTAATCTGTAATGCTCAGTGCTTCATTCTCATCTTGAGACTTTCCAGTCCACTGATGCTGAGTATCTTTCTTTAAAAAGAAAAAAAAGAATATACATGTGTGCTGATTATTGAAAGAGAATTCTAAATGGCTACATTATGCTGGTGAGTTGAATACCATATGTGTGGTACAAAGGATATGACACATCAGGAAAACCTAATGCTTTTAATGATGTTTGCTTCTTAGAATTTTATAAGGCATTAGAAATTCACAAAGCTTTGACTATTTATTGCCCATTATATGGTCTCTGCTGCAGAATAGTATGCTAAAATGGAAGAAAAAGAATCTGAACAAATTTGGGTTCTTTAAAGAATATTGTTCCCTTTGTTATAAAGCAAGTCCCTTTTTATACATCTGAAAGGTGAAATAAACTTAGAGGAGATGCAGTAGCAATGAATGAAACCTAAGACTTGTCACAAAATTTGTTTCTAGGGCTACAATGAATTATCTTGTTTTTATGGTTAAATCTTAAAGAGTTCTTCTCTTATTTGATGGATGAAGTAAATGGAGAAAAAGTATTAGTAAGAGGACAGCATGTGTGATCACATTTAAAAAATGACATAACCAGAAGTAAACTTGGTGTAATTTAAACTTTGTGATAAAGTAGATGCAGAAATGATGTCATAAACATTAATAATTAGTGACACATTTGCAAATCCGAGAATGGAAGCACAAATCATTTTGTTGTGATACGGACCCTGTCAGCAGAAAAACAGGAAAGGCTACAAGACAGTATAGACGTGCACTAGTTATGGTGTCTGCTATTAAGGGAAAATTGTGTGCTCTGGTGTGTACAATATGCTTTCTATATTGCATGCTTTCTATAAGCCCTCTGCTTTAAAGTGATCTGTGGGGATTAAGTGGTGGCCACACTATAAGTGTGCTGTGAAAGCACTTCTTACAAACTACCATGACATTTTAGATGCCCAGAGGAAGTGCCAAAAATGATTTAGGGATTAAAAAACAAAATGCAACTGCAATTCTGAAGCAGTTAAAGTCATAGACTGTGATATATACATAACACTAATTAAACCTGTCAATGTCACCAAAAGTGATATATAACTTTTTAAATTATGAACAAAACCAAAACTTAAACAGAATCAAAGTGAATGCCTCATTTATTAAAGTAACAGAAAACACCCTGAAGCCCCAGTCTCACAGCATTCATAAATGTTGTTGTTTGTCTTTCGGCTTTTTCCCGGTAAGGGGTAGCCACAGCTGAACTCTGGTCCGCTAATGATCGGCAGTAGATTTTTACGAAACGCCAAGGTGCCAGCTTGACGCCCAACCTTCAACTAAGGCATGCCCATTTACACACGCATGTCTTTCGAACGCTACCCAACCACGGGAAGGACATGCAGACTCCACACCAACATAAAATAGATGCCTAAAGCTATCTTCCACATTCATTGGTTTATATTCCATTCAGAGATTCTACAAATATCCAAATGAAGCTGTTTTCATTGTCAAGTACAGATCTTCAAGCAGCTGCTTTACTGTTGCATGATTATTAAGATGTCCAAATAGTGTAAACTGCATTGTGTCACATGATCAAGCTTAGGGAAACATGCTAATTGTTGTTTGTCTTTTCGGCTTTTCCCGGTTAGGGGGTCACCACAGCGGAACTCCGGTCCGCTAATGTTTGGCAGTAGATTTTTATAGTGCTGAGTTGCCAGCCCGACGCCCAACCTTCAGCGAAGGCACGCCCATTCACGCATGTCTTTTGGAGGCTACTCAACCGCAGGGAGGACATGCAGACTCCACACAGAAGGCACTTCAGCCGAGAATCGAACAGGAGAACCTCTTGCTGTGAGGCAACAACGCTACCGCTGTACCACCGCGGCAAAGGAAACATGCTAATAATCTATAGAATTAAGTTCAGAAATGTCACAAAAAAACAAAAAAGAGAAGTCTTTTAGACAAAAGCATTATTAAACTGTTTTGAGTGCTAACGTTCCATTGTTTTCTGTTTTATTTGGTGTTTTTTTGTGGTGTTTTTGTTTTATTACCATTACATCGGAGTTTAGCTTGTTGTTGGTGTCCCTACGTTCAGAAATGGTTTGCAGCATAGCAAATCTCGGTCTCCACTTACCAGTATAACATACAAAAAATGTCATACTTTTCAGTTTTTGCAGTTTCATCCTTTTTATTTCATTTACTACAGATTTTTATACCCTCCTTCACTCTATTAACTTCTATCATAGGCAACCATAGGGTCCATCCTAAGAGTCTTCCTCACCTAAGCCTGTGTTGTGCTCCCCCTTTGTATGTTTGACTGCTAACCACAAGTCAGATATGAATGGATGAACTAGTGCCATTGAAAATCAAATGGTAATACATTTATGAGGACTTCTAGCTAGAAGGTTGATTAGATTCGTACCTAGAAAGTTGTGCAAATCTTCACTTTACATTTGTTCTGTTGACATACTGTGTATTTTTATGTATGTATGTATGTAAGTATGTGCAAGTCTGTGTGTGTGTGTGTGTGTGTGTGTGTGTGTGTGTGTGTGTGTGTGTATATGTATATATATATATATATATATATATATATATATATATATATATATATAAGATAACTTTCTAAAGTATAGCTGATGCATGTTGTCAGTGTGTGTTTCTGTGTTTGTGTGCCTGAATGAGTCTTGTGTAGTGGCAGTATTACATAAAGTTTTTTAAAGTAAGGTCTAGGGGATAAGGGTGGGGGAAGGGGCAGCATTAGGATTAGAGTTAGTACCCATTACTAAGGTGGTACAGTATATATGTACCTATGAAAGCCATGGTATGTACCTAACAATGAGATAAATATGCTAGAATATACCACCTCTCTCTATCTCTAGTATGAGTTGTCAGTGTTTTGTGCCTCAGAGGAGGTACCTTACTAATTTGCAGCTCTAGATTGCAATGTAAAGCTTTCATATACAAGCACATATGTCAACATAAATTCTGTATTCTGTGGTTGCAAATGTTATATTTTTTTTATCCTGTAACAGAGGTCACGTAGGTGCTGAGTCACACTACTGATATGTGCAAATGATAGGATTCTCTAGATTTCTTATAGGTTCATAGGTAAATATTAGGCAATCAGTCTGCAGACTATTACACGCCTAGCCAGTAACTTGAGATCAGAATCAAACCCTGTACCTTGTATCTGTGAAGTGAAAACACTAGCTATTATGCCTAAACCCCTACTGTCCTGTTCTCTTTAAAAAGTTATATATCACTTCTGGTGACAACAGCAGACATAAATATGGAGTATCCTGCACAACTTACTTCGCAAACAGTAAGTGTGAAAAAGGGAATAAAGTTGAAGCTCTCAGAAAAATCAGGAAAGCTATATAAACCAGAGACGATGACAATGACTGACACACAAAGTTCTGTGCTGATGGTATAGAGGGATAAAGCTCTGCCTATGGCTCAAGTGACCTGAGTTTGTATACTGGCTCAGGCACACAGAATGGGCATAAATATCCATGGAGTGGGAAGTGTGCATGCTCAGGGACACATGCATAGATAAATGTCCTTTATGAAGGTCAGGGAATAAGTTATGTGATGCCTCCTTTGAGTGAGCAGAGACATCAGTCTGATATGAACCCCTTGCAGAACTGAGGGGTGATGCACTGCTGACATCCATCATATCCTATACCCATGGGCTGTCACTTTGTAAACAATAAAAATGTCCGCCCCCCCCCCCCCCCCGATTGTTGCCTAAATGATGGCTCCTCCTGGCCAGCCATCATTCTCTGTGAGGATGGAACCAATGTGCAGATTATCTAAGGAGAGGCTAATAATCAGCAGGAAGTAGGGTAAAAGTGGAACACAAAAAGCTAGCATGTTATTTTTATGGGTATATAGTCTTATAATTGAAGATGTTCTTCATCTCACATTGCTGCAGTCCTAACACTTGGGTAGTCCGCTGTCCCTCAATCGGCCCGAATATCAGAGTATAAGGCTGACGTCGGTCAAGGCGCATTTGACTGACATCAGAACGTCAGGGTACAAATGCGCATGACCGACGTCATATCCTCAGTCTTTTTTGCCGCATGGTCCGATGCAGAAGCAGTGTTGCAAGTGCCGTTCGGCGTTCTGAAATTTTTCGAATTCGGAGTTTCAGACCGAAGTCAGAGTTGGTTAAGTACTCCGTTGGGGAATATTTTGGTTTTTTCTTGCCTCAGTGGTTTACCGGATGTCAGAAAAAGTGAATAACTGTATTTCTTGTGGGAAACAGATTCCGCATAGGGACTACCATAATTTGTGTATACCTTGTTTGGGACCTGAGCACGACGTTGTTGGGTGTCGCTTTTGTGCTAGGTTTAATAAACGCACTATAAAGCGAAGGTTGGATTGTGCCAGGTTGGTCTTTGGGAAGCGGTGCAATTACAATATGCCGTCGGATGCTCCGGCGCCGGCTTCCTCAAAGAAGCGCAAGGACAAGGCAGTTAAAGCTAGGTTAGAGGAGTCGTCCGAACCGGACGCCGGTTCTTTAGAGGCGTCAGGGGAACCGGTGGTTCCGACGGAGGCCTCTCTGGAGTCCCAGGGAGAAACTTTGATTTTACAGGATGTGGCCTCCCAGGAGGCAAGTCAGGCTACAGGGGCTTCTCAGATTACTTTACTCCCCTCCCTTCCTAAGGTGTCTAGGCCCTCTCTTTCTGCTTCCAAGGCTTCTCCTAGAGGCAGGTCTAGTTTAGCTGCTGTGGGTGTCACTCCTAGTTCTTCAGGTTCTGTGCCCAAGAAGCACATGCTTAAAATGGCAGAAGATTTAATTACTTTAATTAGAGGCTCTATGCCCCCTCCTGATAAGAGGCCTAGGATGGAGCCAGTGTTGGGGATTATGAGCAGGCTTGGATGTGTCTGAGTCTTCGGCTGAAGACTTGCAGGAGTATTCTCATTATTCTGATTCTGATGTTGATGATTCTACTCCTTCTGCTTCTCCTCCTGAGGATTTTTCTTTTTCAGAGACCCTTCACTCCATGAGAGAGCACTTTAAATGGGAAGGTCAGGACTTCTCTGACTCCAGGAAAAGGCTTAGGGAATTTTTATTTTTACCCCAGCATAGGCCTTTGGCTATACCTCCTGTTTTGACTGTGGTGGAAGATGTGTTTGCAGAGGCTTCTCTTAATCCTGATTCTTTGCCTCCTGCTCCAGTTAAACCAGATAGGTATTACAGGGTGCCTGAAGCTCATAAGTATCTTTTTAAGAGTCCTAGGGCAGACCCAGAAACTGTTAGCCAGGGGCCTAAGGGTGTTAAGGCTTCTGTTGTCAAGAATCCGGTTCCTGCAGATAAAGAGGCCAGGGCCTTGGATAGATGGGGAAAGAAAGTTTATACTTCTTCCACCCTAGCCATGAGAGCTTTGAATTGCCAGTTTCATATGTTAAAATATCAAAATTATCTGCTTTCACAGTTGAAATCTAAGGTTGATGCTCTGGCGGAAGGTATTGATTGTAAAGAGTTACAAGATTTAGTGCATGTTTCTGAACAGGTGGGTAAGCATTCTTTGCAATGTGGTTTTGATGCTGTACAGGCCTCCTCTAGGGTGGCTGCCACTGGGTCAGTTCTTCGCAGGCATGCCTGGCTGAGGGATCAAAATGTATCTGACCATGTTAAAACTAGGATTTTGGATGCCCCTTTGCAATCTGATGTCTTGTTTGGTTCTCCTGTTGAGGCAGTTTTAAAGAAAATGGAAGACAAGGCTAAGTCTATGCAGACTGTTAAAGATTTTTGCAGGTTCAGCCTCCAAAGTTTAGTAGAAATTGGCCTACTAAGGGGTGGACGTATCCTTCTTATGATTCCCAGTCTAGGGGTAGATCTAGACGTGGCAGGGGCAGAGGTCAGGGCTCTTTCAGGCCTAGAACTGGGGTTCTCCTGCACAGTCTTCGGGTGAGGGCAGGGGTCAGTCCTTTCGTAAACAGACCCAATGACCTACCTTTTCAGCTGCCAGAACCTTCTCGCCTGGCAGCACCTTTGGGAGGAAGGTTGGCACTTTTCAAAGAAAATTGGAGTTTGATTACCCAAGACAGATGGGTGTTGGATATCATACATCACGGGTACAGGTTTTATTTCCATACCTTGCCTCCTTTCAAAGGCATGCCAGACATTCCTCCTCAACAAAGAATAGAGGCTCACAAGCAAATTTCTCTGTTACTCCAAATAGGGGCCATACAGCCGGTTCCTATGCCAGAAAGAGGCCTAGGATTTTATTCTCGCCTGTTCCTTGTACCAAAAAAGGGGAACACGTGGAGACCAATTTTGGATTTATCTATCCTCAACACTTATCTGGACATTCCCAAGTTCAAAATATTGACGTTACAACAACTTTTACCTCTGCTGGGCAAGGATCACTGGATGGTAACTTTGGATCTCAAGGAGGCTTACCTTCATGTTCCTATCAGACTAAGTTGCAGGAAATATCTGCGTTTTCGGACTGGGACTTCTCATTATCAGTTCTCTGCATTGCCCTTTGGCTTATCTACTGCGCCCAGAGTATTTACGAAAGTTCTGGCTCCAGTGATAGCTTTCTTCAGGCTAAAAGGAATACAAATCTATCCTTATTTGGACGATTGCCTGATTCTGGCTCAAGGAAAGGACGAGCTTCTTCGTCATTTGGAATATGTGATAGCAGTGCTAAGATGCCTGGGGTATTCTGTGAACGAAATAAAGTCCAGTCTAGTACCCTCTCAAGACATGTGCTTTCTGGGTGTAAGACTGAATACAGCATCCCAGATGGCCTTTCTAACCTCGGACAAACAAAAGAATCTTTCCCTTTACTTCCATCATCTTTCTCTTCAGTCCGGGCTGACTGCAAGGACAGTCCTTCAAGCCTTAGGGTTCATGGCATCTTGTATTCTGGTGCTTCCCAATGCCAAACTGCATATGAGGAAGTTGCAATGGTATCTCAAAAATTTATGGACTCAGCACTGCCAGGATCTGGACACTGTCATTCAAATAATACCTTGCATTCAAAAGGAATTTTTGTGGTGGGCTCAGGAATGTCACCTAAACAAGGGACTCTCTGTGACCCGGCCAGAGGCGAGTCAGATTCTAACTACAGATGCCTCAGACAAAGCTTGGGGAGCTCATCTAAACGGAAAGTGGATACAAGACAAGTGGCCTGTCAGACTACTGCATCTACATATCAATTTGAAGGAGATGTTAGCAGTCCAGTTTGCATTAATAGCTTTCAAGGATTTACTTCTTCCAGGGCAGGTGTTGATTCTAACAGACAACACAACTGTCATGTGGTACATCAACAAGCAAGGGGGAACACATTCTTATCCTCTATGCAGGCAAGCAATGATTTTGTGGGAGACTGCTCTCAGTTTACAACTAAGTCTTCAGGCAAGGTTTCTGCTGGGAGCACAGAACTCCTTAGCAGATGTGTTAAGCAGACAAATCATGGATCCCCACGAGTGGAAACTGGATCTTCATGTATTTCAGAAATTGACAGTGTCCTGGGGAACTCCAGACATAGATCTGTTCGCTTCTCCACTAAACCACCAGCTGCCAAAGTTTTGCATGAAGAGGTTTCATCCCACAGCTTGGAAAGTGGATGCTCTTTCTTTCAGTTGGACAAATCTTCATGTGTATGCCTTTCCACCTCTGCCTCTCCTCCCAAAGGTACTTCTGAAGGTCAGACAGGACAAGCCAAGGATGATTTTGATAGCTCCAGATTGGCCTCGACAGCACTGGTACCCATTACTGAGAAGTCTAGTACGGAAGCCTCCATGGCCTTTGCCTTTGATTCCACATCTGTTGTCCCAGGAGGACAGCCATCTGCTCAATGTCAAGCTTCACTCTCTTCACCTAACAGCCTGGCATATTCTGTTTTAAACCATAGAGGGTCTCAACTTCCACAACAAGTTTTGAATGTGATTTTGGAAGCCAGAAGGCCTAGTACAAGGAAAGTGTACGCAGATAAATGGAAGAGATATTTGTTTTGGAGTGCAGCTAAGGATTTGGATGTTTCTGAGCCTGATTTAAGTGTGGCTCTTCAATATCTTACTGAGTTATTGGACAAAGGTTTGTCCTTCTCTTCTATTAAGATTCATGCTGCAGCAATTTCAGCTCACTATGACTGTAACCCACCATTGTTTTCTCATCCTTTGTTCAAGCAATTTCTTAGAGGGGCAAAGAATATAAGACCCCCACGAAGAGCTCCTACTCCTGCTTGGGATCTCAATTTTGTGTTGGAGAAACTCACTCTACAACCTTTTGAGCCTGCAGCGACTGCTGAGTTGAAATATTTGTCATGGAAGACTGCTTTTTTGTTGGCCATTACCTCTGCAAGAAGGGTTTCTGAATTGCAGGCCCTTATGGCAGTTGAGCCTTTCTTAATTTTTCATAAGGACAGGGTATCTTTGTACTAATCCTTCCTTTATGCCTAAAGTGGTTTCTAGTGTGGCTTTAAACCAAACTATTCATTTGCCTACTTTTTATGCAAATCCCCAAAATAAAGGGGAAAAGATTTTGCACACTTTAGATGTACACAGGCAGTTGCGATATTATTTGGACAGAACTAAAGGGTTCAGACAATCTCAGCAGTTATTAGTTTCTTTTGCTTTGTGCTCTCAGGGCAAGCCCGTGTCGAAACAAACTATTTCTAAGTGGATTGGATTTTGCATTGCTTTCTGTTATTCCCATCATGGCAAAGAGATTCCAGCTGGGATTAGGCCTCATTCCACTAGGGCTACTGCCACTTCAACAGCTTTTTTGAGGGGGGGTGGCAACTAAGGATATTTTGGAGGCAGCCACTTGGAGTTCAGTGCATACCTTTTCTAGGCATTACCACCTTCCACTGTACTCTAAATCCAGGGCTGGTTTTGCCACTGCCGTGTTGCAGGGCATTTTGGCAGCTCCTGCTTCTATATGATTTGGCCATCCTCCCTTACCTCTGCTTTGGGATTCTACCCAAGTGTTAGGACTGCAGCAATGTGAGATGAAGAACATAGTACAGTTTTGTACCTACCATAAATGTAGATGTTCGAAGATTCACATTGCTGCAGTCCAATTTACCCTCCCTCCTTCCCCTCTGTAGTGTGAGGTGGTTGTGTGGGTTGGGTTATCCATCTGAGGTATATTGTGCATATTGTATATATGTTGTATATATTGTACATATTTTTGGTATTAGGCTGGTTGGTTGTTTAGTTGTTGTCTTTGGGTTTGGACCTTTCTTTTTAGGGTCTTCTGACATCTGGGGCAAGAAAAGACTGAGGATATGACGTCGGTCATGCGCATTTGTACCCTGACGTTCTGATGTCAGTCAAATGCGCCTTGACCGACGTCAGCCTTATACTCTGATATTCGGGCCGATCGAGGGACAGCGGACTACCCAAGTGTTAGGACTGCAGCAATGTGAATCTTCGAACATCTACATTTATGGTAGGTACAAAACTGTACTTTTAGCAATACTACAAGTATAGATTTTTATGGGTCTATATTAGAACACCGAACATTTGAATGTCGGGTGTTCTAATATCGACCCATTTTCAGCAAACGCAGAAAATATCGAAGTAACAGGAAACCAAATTCTTTCCTAGGGAAAGAATTCGGTTGTCCGATTCTGTTGCTTCGGTATTTTCAGCACTCTGGTGGAAAGTTACAGGTCGGGTTCAGGTAAGTGTGCGATTGTATGGACATGTGGGTTAGGGTGGGTTAGGTGAGTTAGGGTTAGGGCGCGGGTCAGGTAAGTGTGCGATTGTGTGGACGTGTGGGTTAAGGCGGGTTAGGTGAGTTAGGGTTAGGGCACAGGTGAGGTGACTGTGCGATAGTGACGGACCTTAGGGTTAAGGTTTGGGATAAGGTAAGTGGATAGTTAGTGGTGTTTGTATAGTTTAGTGTAGGGTTAGGTGTTAGAGTTTAGGTGTATGTTTATGGATTGCTGTTTGTTTGGTGTGCTTGTGTTGTGTGTATATGTTTTGGGACAGCGAATGTTCGATGTTTTTTTTTTTTTCGATTGCTAGGGGTCGATATTAGAACACTCGACATTTTAAATGTTCGGTGTTCTAATATAGACCCGATTTTTATATTAAAATATATAACATCTCATCAATCTGTTCCATAGTGTATTGGTCACTTGCCTTTATAATCCTCAGAAAGTAGTGTTCCATTTTTGATGCCAGAACCGAAAACCTATGGGTTTAATGTCAAAAATCTTTTGATAAAAACATTTTGAAAAGGGTTTCAAAATAGTTTTCCAAATTCACTCATTATCTTGCTTTTATTTCATGTCTGAACAAATATGTTCTTGTTAGAATTAATTTAAGCTGCTAGTTCCTTTTCCATTCTCCCCTTCCTACTGTCCCTGGATGTCCTCTTCCTTGCTTCTTCTTCTTATTCATCCCAAAACAACCCCCCACTCTCATGCAGCACCCTGTCTTTCTGTCTTTAATACTATTCCAAGTTCTCACCATAGCCTGACTAACTCATCTTTCATTTGTTTTTACATCTCTTTACTCACCCAATCTACTATTCCACAATGTGAACTTAAAGTATTTGCATGTGTATTTAGAATTTATTTGTAAATTGTTAAGTAGGTAAGTAAATTGGTTCTGACACACTTTTCAGACATGGCTAAGACCAAACATCAGAAAAAATTAAGTAGCTGTAGGAAGCAAAAATAAGAAATATTTTGCAAGATTGTTACATAACATTTATGATAAGCATGTGAAGTAAAATGACATGTAGTCATCCCAAGAGTGATTAACAAATGTAAAATGGACGTCTGTAAAATTACAAATACAACCTAAGCCATTTATTACATCTCAAGTAGGAGGAGAAGAAATATGAACACTGATGCTAATCATATGAACACATAATTACAACTCTTTGACTCTCCAATGGCTTCCTTTGTCAAGCCTATTTAGGCTATAAGTAGATACAACCAGAACAGTAACTCAGAAAACACACACACACTCGTACACATCTGTTTAACGGTGGAGCCATAAACAATATTTACATATTTTTTCACTTATTTCATATGAGATAACCAGTAAAAACACAGCAATATAAATGTAAATATACATCTGATGCATATGAAACAACAGAATATAAATGTTTTAAGAGTGATTGACTGTCATAAAACAGAAATAAAACTAGCTAGGCAAGAACAATATATGCAAAGGTAAGAAGAGAAAAAAAATCAAACTGAGCAATAATTTAATACTGCTATATAGGCCCCAATTCCAAAAGACTTTATCACTTCCACTAAGAGCAGGTGTTTTGGGATCTGGCTCATAGTGTATAAGATTTAGATAATTTTGAATATTTCACTAACAACTTACAATGTTATTTTCATTTTTGTAAAACTTTTCTAAAAGAATTCCTAATTTTGACCCAAATCTAGAATTAATAATTTCCCCTTAGCACCTCCTTGTTAAATGGATTAGTGAGAATTCAAAGAAATTCAAAACGGGAGGGAAGAGATTAATCATTACATTTTTAACTACTTCCCTAGAATCAGCTAAAATAATCTATAATAAAGATTTTTGTTCTAAAATAACACAACTAGGTATTATATTATTTTGAAATTTCTTGTTAAGTCTTCCAGTGGTATAAAAAGCTTTATGAATTAATTTCAGGGTAAATAATTTCCAAAGCAAGAAGATATTCCAGAAAGATATCTCAAGATAATATTTTTTTATTTATTGTCCAGCACATGGCACAAGTTCTTTACAAAGAAAAGTATGTTTCTGGTCTGTCTGTTTCAGTATCTAAAATAGTTTTATATAAAATAGAAATACATGACTTTGAAGTCATAGTATCTATTAAATTAAAGATACAGAGCCAGATTCATGAATGTCTATATTAAGTGTACGCTAAGTACACACT